>NC_084559.2:28763145-29040645 GCF_033978685.3 Nerophis lumbriciformis | reverse complement strand
ATAATTACAGCAAATTGCATTTTTTCCCTTTCTGCATTTTTCCAGAAGTCTGCTGTGATGGGTGGCGGAGATGAGAGGCATGTGGGACTAATATTCCTTCATTGTAGACAAACAAAGCCTGCCTGCAAAACGACAGTCTGAGGGAGCACGTGTGTTGTCTGCTATACCAGGATGCTTTAAAGCAGGGGTGTCAAACATACGGATCCGGCCCGCGGACAGGTGTTATCCGGCCCGCGGAATGAGTTTGCTAAGTATAAAAATGAGCCGAAATGTTTGAATGAAAAAAACTGCTGTTGTAAATGTGTCCACTAGATGTCACAATAGCAATTCTTTGTATCTTTGTAGATGATGCTACATATGTGCAAAATAAACCACATGTTGTTAGTGCACCAGTTGAGGAAAATGATCAAACTACATAAATAACATCCTGCATTTTGATTTTGATATTCTTTTTTTATCTTGATAGATTGAAAATGAACACCAATGAGTTGACTGATGAACATTATCACATCATTTATTCAGAAAGTATAAATAACGACAAATAAAGATAGAATACTATTAACTGCAACATGTAAGTGTAAAAAAAACAACAACAACATTATGATTTGTACAATTTCAGAATATGCTTGTTCTATTTTTAAACAAAGAAAACAATCTGAGGTTGTCTTTACTCTTAAGTTATCATGCAGTGATTTTACCAGTTCGTCCCACTTGGGAGTAGATTTTTCTCCATGTGGCCCCCGATCTAAAATAAGTTTGACACCCCCGCTTTAAAGGCTCCCTCGGTAAATTCAGTCTTTTGGGGGAAAACCATCTATTAGATAAAGAGCTGGCTGCAGAGGGACTTGACGGGACATGCCTGGTAAACATTAGCAACACCTGCTAAAGAGATAATGATGAGTTTTGAATAGCACTGTCATCTAACACTATATCGGGTAAAGGGTTCTTTTGGGAACCTCAGAAAGTGTTCATGTTGGAGCCTTGCAAGAAAGAATTTAAGACGATAATAGCGAGTCGAAATTATCGGAAAACAGGCCTCTAAATTTTAAATGTTGGCATTTGAGAGCTGCGATGTCCTCCACAAGACCTCAGTTGGGGGAGCATCAAAAGATTAACCCTGCACATGTGGTTCTCTTTTTCTTTAGCTTTTTGTGGCTTTTTGCAATACTTATTCCCACAAAATAAAGACCAGCCTCAACCAGGGGTGTTAAGAGAAAAATACAATAATACGAGAAGAAGAGCCGATGTTACCCTAAGGAAACAGATATCATCACTTATTACCAAAGTTAAACTAGGGTTTGTTTGTTTTACATTTCACGGGGATTCGCTTCTTTTTACACTTGTGCGACAATCATTCATTCATCACCATGAATTGATTTACGTGGACCCCAACTTAAACAAGTTGAAAAGCTTATTCGGGTGTTACCATTTAGTGGTCAATTGTACGGAATATGTACTGTACTGTGCAATCTACTAATAAAAGTCTCAATCAACAGAAGCACTGGCCAGAATTTCACAGTTTTAGTCAAGTTTTCACATTTTGATATATACTATGGTTCACTTATTTTTTTCCACTTTTGGGAGGCTATATATGCCCTAGAGATGCACCTTCATTCAGCTGGGATAAGCTTCAGCTCACTAACAACTTTAATGACAAGCGTCATAGAAAATGTAAATTAAAGAGCCCCTGTAATGCTGACAACATAGGCACCATTTTCATGGTTCTGGACCTAAAAATTATATCTACAGGTAGAATTTCCCCCCAGATCAAACACAGTAGTGATTTTAGGATTGTTTTCTAACGAGTTTCAGCACATTTTGGAAACGCCAACTTTTAGCTCCAAAATGTGGGCTGGTCCTGCATCAGCCTAGATGACGTCGCCTACAGAAGACTGGAAATCATTTTTAATATTGTGTGGTAAGGGCCTGATTTACTAAAGGTTTGCATGTACTAAAACATGTGCCAACTAAATAGCACACGAAAAGTTGAGCTACCAAACGTGCGCACAAAGGATTACGTCTGTTGAGGGAGCAGAATAAGGAGTGCAATCCATTTAGCGCAGGGGTCTCAAACTCAATTTACCTGGGGGCCACTGGATGCAGAAACTGGGTGAGGCTGGGTCGCAAGAAAATATTTTTTATACTCACCGTGTAGCTAGCTTAGCATCGCTCTTTTCGGTTGCTTTCTTGAAGAAATCTTGTTGCCTCAGTAGACTGCTTTTAAAAATTGTAACCAGGTTCACTCTCTCATCCCCCTGGTATTTTGCATACTCCTCAGCATGTCTAGTTGTATAATGACGTTTCAAATTGAATTCCTTGTGCACCGCAACTTTCTCTGTGCAAATAAGACACGTCGGGGTTCCCCATGTGCTCAACAAAGAAATATTGCATCTCCCACTTTTCCTGGAATTGTCTTCGCTCATCACTAACCTTTCTCTTCACTGCCGGCTTTGAAAAAGACATGTTTGGGGTTGTGGAATATATTTGTATTTAGCCGACGCACGGAGAATAATCGCCGTGGAGTTTACAGTTACGGTAGCACAATTAGCCCCGAACGGGCTAACATCACGACTAACGTGTTACACGTCCGATTTGCCCAACGACTCTCTGTCCGAGTATCAGCGCTGGGGTCCAGTGCACCACAGTTTTGTATAGTCACTCGGTCCTTCGGCGGAGTGCTTTGGAAGCTACCGGACCGCTCATTTTCCTCGCCCGAACTGTTTACAGCGGCGCCGGGGGCGGGAGAGAGCAGGCGGGCGAGCGAGGGAGGCAGGTAGGGAGGGAGGAAGAGTGTGTGCGGGTGTCGTGGAATAGCGGCAAAATGTTTCTCTGCTTGCATCACGCAAGTGACGTCAATGCATACTTGCCAACCTTGAGACCTCCGAATTCGGGAGATGGAGGGGATGGGGGGGGGGGGGGGGGGGTTAGGGGTGTGTGTGGGGGGTTTGATGTGGGCGGGGTTGGGGGTAGCGGGGGTGTTTTTGTAGCCCGGAATAGTTAGGGCTGCAAAGGATTCTGGGTATTTGTTCTGTTGTGTTTATGTTGTGTTACGGTGCGGTGCGGATGTTCTCCCGAAATGTGTTTGTCATTCTTGTTTGGTGTGGGTTCACAGTGTGGCGCATATTTGTAACAGTGTTAAAGTTGTTTATAAGACCACCCTCAGTGTGACCTGTATGGCTGTTGCTCAAGTATGTCTTGCAGTCACTTGTGTCTGCCTGCAGAAGCCGCATACAACATGTGGCTGGGCCGGCTTGCTGTTTGTATGGAGAAAAAGACGGCGCGATGACAGGTTCAAGAGGACACTGAAGGCAGTGCCATCACAGCATGCCCTCAATATTGTCGAGAGCCATACACCACACCGTGATTGGTAGATTCCTTCAGCTCAGCACACAACGCTGTCAAGTGCCATTCATTTAAAACTCGTGGGCCGCACTAACATTAAACTTTCATATTAAGGTGGGGGCCGCAAAATAATGTCTCATGGGCTGCAATTGGGACCCCTGGCGTTACTATGAACAATACATGCTGATCATCAGAACGCCCACAATACTGGGAGAAGAAGATGTAAATATAATAAACTGCACTCGCAGTTTGATTTATCAAGAATAAAACTCAGCTGCGAGCGCTATTTTGCGTCTTTATGGTCTGAAAAGTACGTGCAAACTGACACACTTACATACACACGGCTGTGAGAGAGGAGGCGATTGCACAGCAGCTCCGTCCTATGTGTGCCTGTCAACATATATGGACTGTCGAAAATAAAAGTATCAGACATGGTCTAATCGACAACAGCATGTTAGAATTTTACATTTGCTGGATGACTTAAGGGGCTGATTAAAACTAATCAAATTGATGCGTTTTTTGTGTCTACTGGCGTTTTTTTTTAAATTACGTTAGTTTTTCCGAAAATTAATTATGACCATATTTTCTATGTGAAAACCACTTATTGCATTATGTATATTGTGGTTTCAATGTAGATGCACTAGAGGACTGCTTCTAAAATGCCTCAAAAAGTGGTATATGTCTGCTGCATCTTTGAAAACATGGCAGACACGACAGATAGGAACATGATAACATGAATGTGCAGTAAATGTTCGAGTGCCTCCTTACAAAATCCTAATTTCAGTAAGTGGTTCTGCACCACTTTTCAATTGCACATGCAGTCTTGGTAGATCACATGCAAAACGCCCACTAAAAGTGCACACAATTTTGTTGTACCGGTACCAAAATATTGGTATCGGGACAACACTACTCCCTAGTATCATGGGCGCTTTGACGGTCAGCATAGTCGCGATCAAAAGTTTACATACACTTGTAAAGCAGATAATGTCATGGCTGTCTTGAGTTTCCAATAATTTTTACAACTCTTATTTTTTTGTGATCGAGTGATTGGAGCACATGCTTGATGGTCACAAAAAACATTCATGAAGTTTGGGTCCTTTAACAATTTACTATTTATTTATAATAAATGTGACCAAATCTGCTGGGTCAAAAATATACATACAGCAATGTTAATATTTGGTTACATGTCCCTTGGCAAGTTTCACTGCAATAAGGCGCTTTTGGTAGCCATCTACAAGCTTCTGGTTGAATTTATGACCACTACTCTTGACAAAACAGTTCAGCTAAAGTTGTTGGTTTTCTGACATGGACTTGTTTCTTCATCATTGTTCGCACGTTTAAGTCAGGACTTTGGGAAGGCCATTCTAACACCTTAATTCTAGCCTGATTTAGCCATTCCTTTACCACTTTTGCATGTGTTTGGGGTCATTGTCCTGTTGGAACACCCAACTGTGCCCAAGACCCAACCTCCGGCTGATGATTTTAGGTTGTCCTGAAGAATTTGGAGGTAATCCTCCTTTTTCATTGTCCCATTTACTCTGTGTAAAACACCAGTTCAATTGGCAGCAAAACAGGCCCAGAGCATAATACTACCACCACCATGCTTGACGGTAGGCGTTGGTGTTCCTGGGATTAAAGGCCTCATCTTTTCTCCTCCAAACGGTGTATTGTGGCCAAACAGCTCAATTTTTATTTTATCTTTGTTTCATCACATGGACAAAGATAAGACCTTTTGGAGGAAAGTTCTGTGGTCAGATGAAACAAAAATTGAGCTGTTTGGGCACAATACCCAGCAATATGTTTGGAGGAGAAAAGGTGAGAACTTTAATCTCAAGAACACCATGCCTGCCGTCAAGCTCTTCTTCAGGACAACCTAAAATCATCAGCCTGGAGGTTGGGTCTTGGGCGCAGTTGGGTGTTCCAACAGGACAATGACCCCAAACACACGTCAAAAGTGGTAAAGGAATGGCTAAATCAGGCTAGAATTAAGGTTTTAGAATGGCCTTCCCAAAGTCCCGTCTAGAACGTGTGGACAATGCTGAAAAAAACAAGTCCATGTCAGAAAAACAACAAATTTACCTGAACTGCACCAATTTTGTTAAGAGGAATGGTCAAAAATTCAACCAGAAGCTTGTGGATGGCTACCAAAAGCGCCTTATTGCAGTGAAACTTGCCAAGGGACATGTAACCAAATATTAACATTGCTGTATGTATACTTTTGACCCAGCAGATTTGGCCACATTTTCAGTAGATCCATAATAAATTCATAAAAGAACCAAACTTCATGAATGTTTTTGGTGACCAACAAGTATGTGCTCCAATCACTCTATCACGAAAAAATAAGAGTTGTCGAAATTATTGGAAACTCAAGACAGCCATGACATTATGTTCTTTACAAGTGCATGTAAACTTTTGATCGCGACTGTATATGTTGCATAATAATGAAGACGGAGACGCAAAATGGATTGCACGCTTTATTCTGCTCAGTTAAGAGACACAATCCATTTTGCACAGGCTTAGATCAGCTTGGCGTGTGCTATCAAGTTTGCACGTGTTTTAGTACACGCAAACCTTTGGCAAATCAGACCCTTTTTTTATCTACTGATTACTAATTGATATTATGGGAATGACCGCTAGGTTCATCCTCAAGAGCAAAAAATACATACTTTTTGGTCGTAAAATTGTACTATTTATTGTACTTTGATTGACTGGGAATGAGTGGGAAGCTCAGTGCACTCAATAAAATCCACATCTTGTCTATTTGCAGCCCGTTTAAAGATAAAATAGATAGAACTAACGATATCTCAACGTGAAGCTGCCAGCCTCCTGTGGAGTGAGATTGAGCTGATAAAAAGAGACTCGAGGTGTAACTTTTCAGTGCGACTAAAGCATATACGCAGTGAGAGCAGAGCATCATCCTCCCTGTTGGACACCAGCCCGCTGGATGGAAGCACACAAGAGCTGCTCACATCTCATCATCGCATCCTGTGTGATTTGCTCCCCACAGGCCCCCAAAGCGGAATAACAGCGAGCACATATGGCGCACTACACACACGCACAGCGCATGACAGGATGATTATCGATAGAGATTGATGAGCTACACTCACAGTTTCTCCAGGGCGTTAAGTCCAAAGAAGGAGCCATTCTTTAGGACTCGGATTTTGTTGTGGCTCAGCACTCTGCAAAGAAAGAGAAATAGAGAATTATTCTTCTGAGGATGCATTGACGTTTGTCTGCGTGGAAAAAAATAATAAAAAATTATAGGTTTTGCTGAGCTGCACGCAACAAGGACCAGAGCCAGTCGCACTTGTTGCCAGACATTAGACTAGATGGTTCCAATTAAAGACTAAAAAGAACATCCAGATTATAAACGGAATGCTAATCTTGGTAATTATTTGTACATCAAAAGGAAGCCCCTTTGCATCGGGCAAATGGCGACGCAGGCTGGGTTCACCAGACCTTCGGAGTCTCCGATAAGCGACAAGGGATCATGGGAAATGGCCGGTTCATGTCAACGGGTCTTTTCACTCGCCACATTGTGTGAGTCAAGTCCAGTACGCCGGTGGTGTAACTAAAGTGATGGTCTTGTGGGACGCCGACACAGGCTTTATTTAGCATCACTTCCTTTCACTGAAGCGCGACAATGCAATAATACCGTTTGTTTGCTGTGATATTGCGCAAAAACTACACAACCGTGAAACTTTAAGGACGAGTGGGAAACGTAAGAAGCCACAAAATAGTAAGGCATATCCAGATGACCATTCTTCAATTTTGAGTCACATATGGTTTTGATAATAGCAGAGACCTGTGTTCTAAAACAGTGGTCCCCAACCTTTTTGTAGCTGCGGACCGGTCAACGCTTGAAAATTTGTCCCACGGACCGGGGGGGGTATTATTTTTATTTTTCATATTTTTTTGTCATAAAGAAATACTTTTGTGTGCTTACGGACTGTATCCCTGCAGACTGTATTGATCTCTATATTGATATATAATGTATATATTGTGTTTTTTATGTTGATTTAATTAAAAAAAAAAAAAATATATATATATATATATATATATATATATATATATATATATATATATATATATATATACACACCGTATTTTTCGGAGTATAAGTCGCACCGGAGTATAAGTCGCACCTGCCGAAAATGCATAATAAAGAAGGAAAAAAACATATATAAGTCGCACTGGAGCCCGGCCAAACTATGAAAAAAACTGCGACTTACAGTCCGAAAAATACGGTATATATATATATATATATATATATATATATATATATATATATATATATATATATTTATATATATTTTTTTTTTTTGTGCGGCCCTGTACCAATCGGTCCACGGTTGGGGACCACTGTTCTAAAACACACACATCTATTCATATGATTTTACAATACAGTATCATTTATTTGCAATTTTAATGAAACATGCTATGATGTGCTCTCGCTTTGTATTGTTGTTGTTGTTGTTGTTGTTTGAAGCTATAAATGTCACAGTCTGAGTGACATTTTTGGGGTTTTGTACAATTTCTTGTTTTTGGTGCTCTTATTTTGTTCTACTTCCTGCGCGACTCCTTGTTTTGCTGCATCTTTGACTTTCTGTTTAGATTCCTGCCAACGCACCTGTTTTCTATTTCTAATCAAGTCTGTTTAGGTTCACCTGCTGCTCCTTGTCAGCGCTGAATTATTGCCTTTTTCTCAGTGTGCATAAGTTACTCTGCCTTTTGTTTATTCTGCTTTTTGCTAAGTAAATGATTGAACTATTAGACCTGCACGCCACCATCTGTCTCTGCATCCTGGGGTCGCGCCAACAGCAACAACGTGACAATCAAGGAGGCGGTCTGGGAAGTAGAGGAGCAACGTTCATATGTTCTCAATATTCAGTGTTCTATTGTTCATAGTTAGTATTGTAAATCCCTCATTCTGTATTTTCATATACATTTTGAGTCTTATTTGTCTGAACAGACCATCTCAAAAACGAAATAAATTCTAGTTTTTTTAATGAATTATTTGACATTTGTCAGAATGTACATAAAAATACATAATGTGGGATTTACAAGAATAACTATGAACAATAAAACACTGAATATTGAGACAGTGTGAACGTTGCTCCTCTACTTGCCAGACCACCTCCTTAAATCGACACATTCTATAATCGAGCATAGTTATAAAATATTAATTATGTTAATGTTATGCCCAAGAAGCCCAGGTAACTGTCTTTACTATGCTGTTTTGCAAGATCCGTGTCACGTGACTTCAAACTTAAAACCTTTTTCCTTCGCTTTGAACCCTGCAGCGAATTTATGGATTTTTATTTTGTGTTCACCAAATAGTTTTCATACAACACAGAGAGAGACACTGAAAAGGTGTGTAATCGTTTGTGCTATGGCGCCATCTTTTGGACGAGTTCGCTCACTGCAAGTGCAGCCTGTTGAAAAATGTACTTCCTGTTTTGTGCCTTGAACCAGAAGTGTTCGTTCCATAGTGTTTCTGCTGGAAATGATTCTTAATTGATCACTTCAAGCAACGTTTGTTAATTTTACAATATAACTAAAACAATTCATACTTGCTAAACTCATGTGTGATGTCTGTAGGAGTGTTTTCATGCATATTTGTATGTGCTATCGTAATGTAATCAAGCTAGTGTCGTTAACATTAGCGGATAGCCTAACATGTTTACAAGTGTCTGTGTAAGTATTATTAACTTACGATGGCATTATTTTCGTATGGTTTCAGTTCTGTAATTTTACCAAAACTTCACCATGGAGTTATTGAGTCTTTTTAGCTGATTGGAGAGCTAGCTTCCGTAGCTCGTGGGTCCATGACGATGACTTTTGTTTTGTTTAAACAACCGTTTTACTGCCGTGTGACACTGTTTGGAAACAATTAAGTTATGTGAATACCGTATTTTTCTGACTATAAATCGCGTTTTTTTTCATAGTTTGGCCAGGGGTGCAACTTATACTCAGGAGCGACTTATGTGTGAAATTATTAACACATTACCGTAAAATATCAAATAATATTATTTAGCTCATTAATGTAAGAGACTAGAAGTATAATATTTCATGGGATTTAGCGATTAGGAGTGACAGATTGTTTGGTAAACGTATAGCATGTTCTATATGTTATAGTTATTTGAATGACTCGTACCATAATATGTTACGTTAACATACCAGGCACGTTCTCAGTTGGTTATTTATGCGTCATATAACGTACACTTATTCAGCCTGTTGTTTACTATTATTTAATTATTTTAAATTGCCTTTCAAATTGTCAGTACTTGGACTTTGGGGTTTGTTTTCCCGGAATGCGAAGGAAAGTTGGCGCGGACAAGGCGTGAATGTAAGTAATATGATTTATTTATAACACTAACAAACTACAAAAAAGGAAGCAAACAAAAAGCGCGCACAATGGCGGAGAACAAACTTAACTAACGAAAACAAAAGACTAGCACAAAGGCAATTAACTATGAACATGAAACAAAAACACTTACTGTGGCATGGCATGAAGCATGAACTATGGTAAACAGGAATATCATGTGTAGCAGTAGTATGGATGGATAGATAGGATAATGTCACCAGGACGAACAACAGAAACCGACAGGCTTGAATAGCCGTGACATGATCAGTGAAAACTAATGGGTTGCTATGGTGACAAAACAAACAAAAGTGCAAAAAGAGTCCAAAAACAAAACAGAACATGACTAAAACAAAACATGATCACACAGACATGACACAAATGTCTATTCTTGGTGTTGGGTTTTATCAAATAAATTTCCCCCAAAAATGCGACTTATACTCCAGTGCGACTTATATATGGTTTTTCCTTCTTTATTATGCATTTTCGGCAGGTGCGACTTATACTCCGAAAAATACGGTAACTATTTTCAAAAACGGTATACATCTGCGGCTTATAGTCCGCTGCGGCTAATATATGTAAACCTATTTATTTATTTCAAAATTTGGTGGGTGCGGCCTAAACACAGCTGTGCTCAATAGCCCGGAAAATACTGTAGTTTATGTACAAATACTTGTTGACTGTTTTGTGGGCTTTACAGCGCTCTGATGTTTCAAAGCCGGAGGGCGACAGCAAGCGCCACGCTGCCATCATTAACACGCCTTTTGCCTTTCACAACATTTCCCGCCGTACCATGTGGCGATTAATGGGGTGTTTGCGACATTAAATGCGCCTTCATCGAGACAGTTGAGCCGTGGGTGCACCTTTTAAAAGGGGGAGCTGACTGTGAACCGTCTGTGCACGCCCCCCTACTTGTTTCCTGCCACATCAATAAAAAAACACTGCCTTCAGCTTCACGCCTTCTAAACCAGTTAATGACCAGAATACATTATCCAGCCTTGGTTTACTGGAACAAACTGGTCAACAGTCACCTTTTCGCCGCCAACAAATATCCTTGCAAGAAGAAAAGAAAGGGAATGTTAACTTGTAAACAATAATTACAGTTTGTGAGCATCTTTATCAACATGGGTTCTCACTGTCCTGCGCTTTCAGTCACTAGAAAAAAGCCTTTTATAAATCTAATCCATTATTATTATTATTATTATTGTTGTTATTATTATTATTAGCAGTAGTAGTAGTAATTCATGCTTTAGTTTAGTCTTGCAATGCTAGGGTGATATTGCATCAATATTTCTGATTGTGCAGATTTTGCATATAAAGTATTGAGCCAAGTAACCAGTATTATATCTACAATGTATAAATGCAAATTGAACAGTAATGGCCAATCAGACTCACTTTTTGCAACGGATGCTTGAGAAAAAAAGTTTTAAGTGGGTGTTGTTAGGGATGGGTGCCTTTTACATTTGAATTGATACGGTACTAATTCACTTTACCGAAAGTCAATGGTATAATTTTTTGTACTTTTACATGTGCTCAAATGTGCTGATAAATGTTCATTTTTTAAAGCGAATCTAAATTATTTTATCTAACATTTAACATTGAGCTTTGATGTCCAGTTATCATCTTGTTTTTTTACACTTCTGTGTCTCATTTGCAAGTACTGCATTATTATAGTAAGAGCGACCACTGTAATTTTGCCACATTCCTGTGAGAATCCTGCGTGCGACTGAAGCAATAAGGAGCGAGACGAACCAGGATTAATTGCAGTGTGCTCAAACAACTACCAGGTTCCATCGGTGAGCAGATAATACTGTATCATCTCTTTCTCTTTCGGACTGTCTGGTAGTGCATTCTTCACTCACGCTTAATTTAAGGCTTAGTTGGCCACATGCGTGGACAGCACCTTTTAGCTCTTATTTCCAAAATTGTGTACACTACTGAATTGGGGTCTTATGCCGACATATGGACACTTATACTGCTATCTAGTGGTGTCAGAAGAGTATAACATACAAAGGAATTTGGAAAAAAAAATTGTAAAAATAAGAATTAGCATGTCACTAAACATGAAGTACACGTTTGTTACTTACGGACTAAGTACATCATATAAAAAGATGATTCTTAGTTTTTATTCTAATTAGGGTCCAATAAGCCTAAATAGCAAAGGGAAATAAAAAAAGCATGTAAACAAACAAACCTTAAGAGGTTTTAAAGTGAAAACTGAGGTGAAATGAAACCGGTAACATCTCTAGACTTTGCATGCAGTTGCAATTCCAAAACGTCAGATAGCTGTAATGCATAGACTAAGGTGTGTTACCTTAGCCAGTTAGTGGTCTTTGCTGTTATGTTTACTTTCATTTAGCCCTACAACATGTTTTAGACCGTAAATAGTTATTACACACCAGCTTTTTGACAGTAAAGTTTTCAAATTTGGAAGTGTTGAAATTGCCATGTAAATTCCCCGATGCTAATCTTTAGCATGTTTATGGCAAATCCTATGTAGATTAGCATCAAGCTATCGCATTTAAAAAAAATTTTTTACATTTGAGCGCTTTCTTGCATTGGTGACATGAAAAATTGTAACATTACAAAGAGACTCGCCATCTGAGGCTATGTCTACACTAAGCCGGATAACCCCTTAAACTAATAATTATTTAGCCTAAGCATAGTGTCGGCCACACTAATTCTTCGTTTAAGGTTCCCATCCATCCATCCATTTTCTACCGCTTATTCCCTTTGGGGTCGCGGGGGCGCTTGAGCCTATCTCAGCTACAATCGGGCGGAAGGCGCGGTACACCCCGTTTAAGGTTCCCCTCCTTGGATATATTTTTACACGGGTAAGTGCGCCGTGTATTTATTGAATCTGCGGCTCTTAGCTTTGTATGGACTCATTGATCGTTTACAAACTGAGTTCGGAGAGGAAGTGACGCCAGAAAGACCGCGCCCCACACAGGAAGTGACGTCAGAAAGAACACACCACAGCCAGCTTCATAATAAAGTGGTTTCGTAACTCGGAGGTAACCACTGGAAATATGAAGGCGAGTCATCCAGACATGCCCGTGTTTCTCCTTCCGTCTGTACAGACGCTTGTGGAAATCACACATGAATACCTTAAAGGGGAACATTATCACCAGACCTATGTAAGCGGCAATATATACCTTGATGTTGCAGAAAAAAGACCATATATTTTTTTAACCGATTTCCGAACTCTAAATGGGTGAATTTTGGCGAATTAAACGCCTTTCTAGTATTCGCTCTCGGAGCGATGACGTCACAACGTGACGTCACATCGGGAAGCAATCCGCCATTTTCTCAAACACTGAGTCAAATCAGCTCTGTTATTTTCCGTTTTTTTCGACTGTTTTCCGTACCTTGGAGACATCATGCCTCGTCGGTGTGTTGTCGGAGGGTGTAACAACACGAACAGGGACGGATTCAAGTTGCACCAGTGGCCCAAAGATGCGAAAGTGGCAAGAAATTGGACGTTTGTTCCGCACACTTTACCGACGAAAGCTATGCTACGACAGAGATGGCAAGAATGTGTGGATATCCTGCGACACTCAAAGCAGATGCATTTCCAATGATAAAGTCAAAGAAATCTGCCGCCAGACCCCCATTGAATCTGCCGGAGTGTGTGAGCAATTCAGGGACAAACGGCCTCGGTAGCACGGCAAGCAATGGCGGCAGTTTGTTCCCGCAGACGAGAGAGCTAAACACCCTGGATGTCTTGGCTCACACCGTCCCTTATGCCACCGAAGATGATCAAGAGAAGAATATCGACCCTAGCTTCCCTGGCCTGCTGACATCAACTCCAAAACCGGACAGATCAGCTTTCAGGAAAAGAGCGCGGATGAGGGTATGTCTACAGAATATATTAATTGATGAAAATTGGGCTGTCTGCACTCTCAAAGTGCATGTTGTTGCCAAATGTATTTCATATGCTGTAAACCTAGTTCATAGTTGTTAGTTTCCTTAAATGCCAAACAAACACATACCAATCGTTAGTTAGAAGGCGATCGCCGAATTCGTCCTCGCTTTCTCCCGTGTCGCTGGCTGTCGTGTCGTTTTCGTCGGTTTCGCTTGCATACAGTTCAAACCGATTTGGCTCAATAGCTTCAGTTTCTTCTTCAATTTCGTTTTCGCTACCTGCCTCCACACTACAACCATCCGTTTCAATACATGCGTAATCTGTTGAATCGCTTAAGCCGCTGAAATCCGAGTCTGAATCCGAGCTAATGTCGCTATAGCTTGCTGTTCTATGCGCCATGTTTGTTTGTGTTGGCTTCACTATGTGACGTCACAAGAAAATGGACGGGTGTATACAACGATGGTTAAAATCAGGCACTTTGAAGCTTTTTTTAGGGATATTGCGTGATGGGTAACATTTTGAAAAAAACTTCGAAAAATACAATAAGCCACTGGGAACTGATTTTTAATGGTTTTAACCCTTCTGAAATTGTGATAATGTTCCCCTTTAAGAGAAAGCGATTGCAGCTATTTGGGATACAACACTTCTCAGACGGCAAGAGAACTTTCGAATGGCCAGGTCAGCTGGGATTCTACTTAACCGAAAAACTTTGTCCATTTGTCGAAGGAGAGACAACGAGAATGCGGATGTGATAAAAACAGGTAGCGTGTGCTTTGTATTACCAGGCCGCCGAGGGAAGACTACGGAAAACATTGAATGCTTTTGGACTGGCAAAGCAGACTGTATCAGTTATTGTCCGCCATGTATGTCGCAGACTCAACGTCTAAGTCCAGAGTATATAAAGTCACCAAAAATGAATGGACAATGAAGGTGAAGGCAAAAGAGTGAGGAGTGTCCTGACCAGATCCCTAGATCCCTAGATTGATTGATGTAAAATGTTCTTTATCACATTGTTTACTTTCACGTGTCCATTAAAGATTTTATTAATTTATGATGGCTCAGGTGTGATTCACTACAATAGGGCCCCACAGCACACTGGATTCCAGTTAATTGGAATACCACAACACTGGATATTGTTCAGATAAGTTACATTTAAGAAAAAAATGCAACACTGGAAGTGACTATGACATGCGCATTATACGCGCATGCGTACTAGGTCGCGTTGTGTCGGCTGATGCAGGCGGGGAGGTGGTCTTAAACGATCATTGTGTGTATGTGTGTGGACAAGGATAAGGTTAGGTGGTATTTACCCTGGATAACCTTAGTGTAGAAGGGGTCTGAGTCCACTCTGAGTGCTTGTTTCCTGGCGGACTGCTTGAGCCTGTGTGCAACCGTACAATACGTCACGTGAAGTAAAGGTATGGAAATATGGCGCCGTTTGATTTTACGAGAATCGGTACCCGATAGTACCGAGAGACTTCGATGGGTATCCATGAAAAGCACTGAATTCCGTACACATCCCTTAAGGTGCATCTATGAAAAAATTTACTGAAATGGCTCAAATGGCAGGTAATAGGGCCCCTTCAGAATGTCTGTAGTACCACGTGGAGGTCAGAGGTCAACACAGCGTACAGCACAGGTGCAACAGCTGAGCATGAAATTAACCAGAGTGCAAGGAATGTACCAACAACACACTGGACAGGTTGTATTTGCTCTCCAGATGATTGCTGTTTGCTTGAAAGAATACTGACACGGCCCTGGATGACATAAAGACGAGAGCGATGAATGACGCATGTCGTAGCCTCGACGTGAACCTCCGACTCCAACAAATACGCTCCCTCACTTGACTTTGGGCGCAGTATCCCCGCTGTAACAGAAAGCAGCCCCTGAGATGAAAGCTGTAGACGTCCGGAATAATTCCAAACAGATCGACGAGGTGAAAGTCCCATCTGGCGAATGCATTTAATTCGATGCAGACGATGAAAATAGAGAATCGGATTATTCTTGTTTGACTCAGCTTATTGTGAAACATTAGTCAGGGAACTGAATAAATGTTTAGCTGAATGTGCAGCGTCTGCACTTCACTATCTTCTACAAAAAGTGCACCGTCAGAAAAAGAGAAAGTTTGAGCACACATAATGTTCCTGTAGTGTTAGTGTCAAATGTAAAAGGGGAAAAAATGAGTACATTTGAGGGTCTTTTCTCCAATGTATGATGCTCACTCCAATTTGGAGCTTCTAAAGTTGCACAAACAAATATGAAAGGTCTAATCATCATATTACAGGAGACTTCAGCTCAGTGAGCGTCTTAATACAGCAAACTTCCACACGTGTTTTGCTTTTTCTTTGGCTTTTTTGTGAGGAGCCTCACTTCACTGGCTGCCTGTGTCTTTTAGAGTCCATTTTAAAATGATTGTATTCGTTTTTAAATCCTTACATGGTCTTGCCCCACCTTCCCTCTCTGAGCTGCTCCACCTCTATGCCCCCACCCAGTCCCCATCAGCTGCTCCTGGAGATACCCAAATCAAAGCGCAAGCTTAGAGGGAACAGGGCCTTCTCTGTCACGGGTCCCAAACTCTGGATCGATCTCCCTCTCCATGTGAGACAGGCCCCGTCCCTGGCTACTTTTAAGACCCTTCTTAAAACCCATTTTTACTCACTTTTAAAAACTGAAATCTAAGTAAGATTAAATATCTCAAAAAAGGGTGATATTTGCTTATTTTCTGTCTGATAAGATTGTCAGGCTTGTCCCTGACAGTTTGGACAAGTTTTAGTTTTTCCTCTGTCATTTCCTGTCAACGCTCTTATTTTGGTTATTTCCTCATTGTCTCCCTGAGTGCTGCTTCCCCTCAGCTGCGGCTGATTGGCACCCGGCCACACCTGGTGTCAATCAACCAGCTGTTATTTAAACCTGCCTTCCCCTCCAGTCAGTTCTGGATTATTGTCACTACTACCTGTCATAATACTTGTCGTTGTAGCTGTCTACTTTTGTTCACTCTGCTCATGTCATAGTTCCTTCGTGTCACAGTAAGTGTTTTTGTTTCTTGTCGACAGTTAGCCTTTGTGCTATTTTAGTTCATAGCCAAGTTTGTTCTCCGCCTTGTGCGCGCCTTTTGTTTGTACCCTTTTTTTTTTTTTTTTTGCTATAGTGTTATATTAAATCATGTTTTCTCGCTCAATGCCTGCCGTCATCTCTGCATCTTGGGGTTCGTCACCAACATACTCTGAAAGATAATTCTTCTCACTAAGCAGATTTTATGTTACAGTGTTTTACTTGTTTTAAGGGTTTTGGTCCTAAATGATCTCAGTAAGATATTACAGCTTGTTGCTGAGATTTGATGACCTATATTGAGTAAAACATGCTTGAAACTAGAATATCAACTGTTGCAAAGCTGTGTCATTAACACTTATAAGTATAAAACTACTTTTTTAAAGTAATAATTTCTTGTTTCAAGCATTAAAAAAATCATGACTTTGACACAATTGTGTCTCATATATAAAACAGATGGCAGCCAAATGGACTTTGCTGTTTTATTTTCAATGAAACAATAGAAAACACGTACTCATAAAGTAGTACAGTTGGCACAGTACAGCAAACTGACAGTTAATATTTAAACATTTAACATGTGACATTTCTAACAATTTTCCACAGAAATAGTTCATGCACATTCAGATGAATTCTTCAAAATTACAATGAAAAATTTTTTGGCCGGGGGCCGGGCTGTATATACACGCACTAATTGACTGAAAGAGCACGCACTTGGCGCGATGATGTCATGTTATCGATGGAAAAATGCATTTTTAGACCATATGATTTGCCTGAGCGGCGAGGAGACCCCGAGAGTAACAAGCAACAAGGTTGCCTTGTTGCCTTTCCATTAAGAACAATAAATCAGTTTTTAGTATAAGTTTGCTGGTTTCAAGAAATGTAATGCCGAGCGCATATCATTATGTCAAGAATATGGCACTAGCATTTACTTAATTTAAGAATATTTTTCAACATATCGAGCAAAAAGGTTTTTCTATCAAAAAAAGTGCACTTGTTATTAGTGAGAATATACTTATTTTAAGGTGTTTTTGGATCCATTGAGGTTAGCTAATTTTACTTGTTTTGGAAAATCTTGACAAGCCAAATTTTCTTGTTCTATTGGCAGATAATTTTGCTTAGTTCAAATAAAATACCCCTAATTTTGGGGGTTTTTTTTCTTGTTTTTGAACACTGACTTTTTGCAGTATGAGACTTTGAACTGTTTAAACTGTTTTTAACTTTTTAACTGCCTTTCTATTTAACAAATTGCTCTTTTTTTTCTTTTTTTTAAAAAATCAATTAATCGAACAAAATAATACACAATAATACCATAATAATACAATTCAAATTCCAAAGCCACACCTGGCTTTGGAATTCAGAATAGCAATCAA
The DNA here is from genome assembly GCF_033978685.3 of Nerophis lumbriciformis. Lineage (NCBI taxonomy): Eukaryota > Metazoa > Chordata > Actinopteri > Syngnathiformes > Syngnathidae > Nerophis > Nerophis lumbriciformis. Next base: position 29,022,656 of record NC_084559.2, on the reverse strand, counting down.
CAAAGCAATTGAGGACAGAGGACACACAAACATGACACAAAACAATCCAAAAGCAGTCAAACAAAAATGAATATTATCAACAACGGTATCAATATTAATAACAATTCCAACATGGCAGTGATTAGAAATCCCTTATTGACATTATCATTACAGCCATTTATAAAAAATAAAAACATTAAAAAAATGAACAATAGTGTCACACTGTTGCAGTATTATTTATATTGTACCGCGACCCCGAAAGGGACAAGCGGTAGAAAATGGATGGATGGATGGCTGTACTACGGTGGTTGACTTATTTCAACACTTCCATGAATTTTTTTTTTTTTTTAAACATTGCATGCACTGTTTATTTATATGACAAGAGTGCTATTTTCATTGTTTCCTTGTTTTAAAACCAATTGTATTGTCCAAAATAGAGATGTCTGATAATGGCTTTTTTGCCGATATCCGATATTCCGATATCAACCGATACCGATATATACAGTCGTGGAATTAACACATTATTATGCCTAAGTTTGTTGTGATGCCCCGCTGGATGCATTAAACAATGTAACAAGGTTTTCCAAAATAAATCAACTCAAGTTATGGAAAAAAAATGCCAACATGGCACTGCCATATTTATTATTGAAGTCGCATTATTTTTTTTAACATGCCTCAAAACAGCAGCTTGTAATTTGGGACATGCTCTCCCTGAGAGAGCATGAGGAGGTTGAGGTGGGCGGGGATGGGGGGGTGTAGGGTAGCGGGGGGTGGATATTGTAGCGTCCCGGAAGAGTTAGTGCTGCAAGGGGTTCTGGGTATTTGTTCTGTTGCGTTTATGTTGTGTTACGGTGCGGATGTTCTCACGAAATGTGTTTGTCATTCTTGTTTGGTGTGGGTTCACAGTGTGGCGCAGATTTGTAACAGTGTTAAAGTTGTTTATACGGCCACCCTCAGTGTGACCTGTATGGTTTTTGACCAAATATGCCTTGCATTCACTTGTGTGCGTGAAAAGCCGAAGATATCATGTGATTGGGCCGGCACGCAAAGGCAGTGCCTTTAAGGTTCATTGACGCTCTGTACTTCTCCCTACGTCCGTGTACACAGCGACGTTTTAAAAAGTCATACATTTTACTTTTTGAAACCGATACCGAAAATTTAGAAACCGATATTGATAATTTCCGATATTACATTTTAAAGCATTTATCGATATTATCGGACATCTCTAGTCCAAATAGAGATTGCATATGTAACGTTGAGAGAAATGTAAAAATCTCTATTTGAGCCCAAATCTGCACACCAAAACTTTAAAGCTGCCGTTCACAACAAGCAACATTTTTTTCCCTTTTTTTCCCCCGTATACAACAAAAGTCGCAGATTTCCAAGTATATAGAACACTTCCAGAGGCAGGACACCAATGTACGATCCCAGTAGTGCACTGAGGACATTGTTCTATTATAAACAATACAGAGAGAGCTACTCTGAGAAAGAGAGAGGCGGCGTTCTGTAAACAGACAGAAATAGTCTGTGTTCCCATCAGGCTAAACAGGAAACCCAGCCAATTAGCTGTTTATTCAGAAGCCGACTTCCAGGGTCAGGGCTGGGAGAGAGCGCACTTCCTGGACGGCCATTAAGCAGGCAGAATTGCGTGCAGGCAGGTGGCTGCTGACACCCATGACAGTAAACTAAGCCCGACCAATATAAGAAATGCACACGTGCAGTTTCTTCCTCTTCAATACATCTGCCCTGCTGCCTACTGAGGCCTCTCTCAGACTCAAAAGACAGACTGCATTAATCCAATGAACAATACGACACATGGCCAAGCTGCACGCTAACTCGGGCCAGACTCCCTCACAGCTGCGTTTAGCGTCTACTTAAGGCCCGGCTAATTGAGTTGATGTCATTTATGTGAGGCGCGGGGCCCCGACGCCAGGCTCCAGAGTCTCATTCAATGACGTCATGTACTGTATTTTTCGGACTATAAGTCGCAGTTTTTTTCATAGTTTGGCCGGGGGTGCGACTTATACTCTGGAGCGACTTATGTGTGAAATTATTAACACATTACCGTAAAATATCAAATAATATTATTTAGCTCATTCACGTAAGAGACTAGACGTATAAGATTTCATGGGATTTAGCGATTAGGAGTGACAGATTGTTTGGTAAACATATAGCATGTTCTATATGTTATAGTTATTTGAATGACTCTTACCATAATATGTTACGTTAACATACCAGGCACGTTCTCAGTTGGTTATTTATGCCTCATATAACGTACACTTATTCAGCCTGTTGTTCACTATTCTTTATTTATTTTAAATTGCCTTTCAAATGTCTATTCTTGGTGTTGGGTTTTATCCCAAAAAATTCCCCAAAAAATGCGACTTATACTCCAGTGTGACTTATGTTTTTTTCCTTCTTTATTATGCATTTTCGGCAGGTGCGACTTATACTCCGAAAAATACGGTAATCCGTTTACGCGTGAGATGAAAACACTGCGTGGATGTAAGCAGTGAGGACACTCGCGACATGCTGCTCAAGTCACGGTTGAGCTGTCTTGACACATCAAACATTAGTGATGCGATACCTTGACCCGATACAGTGGAACCTCGATTTACGAACTTGAACATGGTTCGTGAATAAATACGTTTGTACAGTGAAGTAAATTTATCCACTGAAAATAACGTCGTTTTTATTCAATGACACTTCTATGTATGTTTGTGATTTTTATTTTTACCTTTTTTTTTCTTCCTTTTACTCAGTTATTGTGATTCTCTACAACAGTGGTTCTTAACCTTGTTGGAGGTACCGAACCCCACCAGTTTCATATGCGCATTCACCGAACCCTTCTTTAGTGAAAAATAAAAAAAATAAAAAATTCTAATTCAAGACAAAGTTATGTTTTTGGTAACACTTTAGTATGGGGAACATATTCTAAGTAACAGAGACTTAATTTAGAGTTATTTGGACACTAGGGGAACATATTCTAAGCAACAAAGACTTAATTTACAGTTATTTGGTTAGGGTTAGGGTCAGGGTTAGAGGGTTAGGGTTATAATAAGGCCATGCCGAATAAAGCATTAATAAGTACTTAATAATGACTAGTTAAGAGCCAATATGTTACTAATTTGCATGTTAATAAGCAACTAATTAATGGTGAATATGTTCCCCATACTAAAGTTTTGAACCGTGCATGAACATCACCTTGTTCAAACAACAAAACCAACACAGTGCATAAACTCACAACAAATTACACACCTGCAAATCAGTCTGACTTCTGCTGTTGCCGTATCCGTAATACGCCGATAGGGAGAAGTTTTTATTTACACGATGAGTCGGGTGTGTCTTGACCTCCGCCGAACCCCTGAGGCCGACTCACCGAACCCCTAGGGTTCCATCGAACCCAGGTTAAGAACCACTGCTCTATAAGCTTGTGATGAAGAGGAAGGCAGTACATTGCTACCCACTGTGACTGAAAAGTAGGACGAGGGGGGGGGGGGGGGGTTGGGAATTACCCACATATGCGGTCCTCTCCAAGGTTTCTCATAGTTATTCACATCGACGTCCCACTGGGGTGAGTTTTTCCTTGCCCTTATGTGGGCTCTGTACCGAGGATGTCGTTCTGACTTGTGCAGCCCTTTGAGACACTTGTGATTTAGGGCTATATAAATAAACATTGATTGATTGATTGTTTGTGACTTTTATTTTTCCCTTTTTTTCCCCTTTTACTCAGTTATTGTGATTCTCTATAAGCTTGTGATGAAGAGGAAGGCAGTACATTGCTACCCACTGTGACTGAAATGTAGGACGGGGGGGTGTTATTATTGTACTTTTATTATTTTTCTGTAATTTTATTTACTTATTTATTCATTTATTTTCGGGACACACACACACACAAAAAAGTGTGTTTTCTCATTACCTGTATTATTATTAGAAGCATTTAAGTCCCATCTTAAAACTCATTTGTATACTCTGATATATATATATATGTATACAAGCCCAGGGGTCCCCAAACTACGGCCCGCGGTCCGGATCCGGCCCCCCAGCATCCAAAATCCGGCCCACAGGGAGTCCCAAGTTAATTTTTTTTTTTTTTAATCTTTCCTTTCTAATCCATTTTCTATTGCTTGTTACTCTTGGTGTCTCCTAGCCGCTAAGGCAAATCATATTGTCTAAAAATGAATTTTCCCATCGATAACGTGACAATGTTAAATGTTGATGAACATCAATGTTAACATATATATATATATATACCCACATCTGCGGTCCTCTCCAAGGTTTCTCATAGTCATTCACATTGACATCCCACTGGGTCACACACTGGGTCACACACACATTAGGTGTGGTGAGATTATTCTCACCCCCTGGGAGGTGGGGAGAGCAGTGAGCAGCAGCGGTTGCCGCGCCCGGGAATAATTTTTGGTGATTTAACCCCCAATTCCAACCCTTGATGCTGAGTGCCGAGCAGGGAGGTGATGGGTCCCATTTTTATAGTCTTTGGTATGACTCGGCCGGGGTTTGAACTCACGACCTACCGATCTCAGGGCAGACACTCTAATGAAGCGCTATACAGTAATATATCAATAGTAATAATAGTAATATCAAACAAGCATAACAAAGAGATCAACTTTCTATTGATTACAAAGTCAAAACAACAACAAGCTGGACTGCCCTCCCACACTATGTCACTAGCGCTGTGGTGCACTCAGTTTAAAATAATAAAAAAACATTACTATGACAGGCATATTGCTACAATGTTTAAGAATAAAACATTAAAATTGTTCATTAATCTTTTTTCTGTGCAGCGGAAAAGAAGGGAAAAGGGGAGGGGGCAGTGTCGACAACAGTGTTGATACTTCCTGAACGTTTTAAACCACACATCACGTGCCTATTGCTTTCTTCGGACTCAAATTGAGTAAGCAAAACTACAAAAATGCAGTAAAAAGGCAAATAAAAAAAACATTTTTTACCGGCCATCAATGGAATCACTGCCAGGCAAAAAATGACTGCCTTGCAGGGACACAATGGGTGGATGAAACATTTGTACATAGAGACAAGGTTTGTGTACCAAAGCATATTTTTTATTTGTGGTTTGTGTATCGAACATTTCGTAAAATAAAAGGTTTGTAAATTGAGGGTCCACTGTACCTTTATATCCCAAAAATGTATACGAATTAGGGCTGGGCGATATGGCCTTTTATTAATATCTCAATATTTTTAGGCCATGTCACGATACACGATATATATCTCGATATTTTGCCTTAGCCTTGAATGAACACTTGATGCATATAATCACAGCAGTATGATGATTCTATGTGTCTACATTAAAACATTCTTGTTCATACTGCATTAATATATGCTGATTTTAAACTTTCATGCAGAGAGGGAAATCACAACTAAGTCAGTTTACCAAAACTGTATTAATAAAACAGTTATTAAGCAGTGGCACAAACATTCATGTCATTTCCAAAACAGAAAGTGCAAGATTGTTAAAAGACATTTTAAAACAAGCTATTAGTGCACTTTTGTGAATGATGTCACTAAGATGACATATCAAAACAACACTAAATTAAAGTGCACTTTTTGTACAGAACGCCACTACAATAGTTTAAAACAAATAAAGTGCACTTTTGTGCATGATGTCACACAAGATATTTCAATTAGTGTCAAATAAAAAGGAGCTGCATAATAGGAAATCAAATAGTGTATGTTCTTCATTATGTGTTATGTTCCTGCGGACGTTATCTCCTTATGTCGTTTTTTTTTTTTCATACGGTGTTGATGTGGAAATGGTTGCTTCGGCATTTTGTTGGTGTGGCACCGAACGGAGATGTTGACATGCGGAGTTTCAAGCACTCTTCATTCTCTAGTGGGTGACTTTTCAAATGATGCTACATTAGTAGAGCTGCTACTTTTTGTACGCTTTTGCCACATACTTGACATATTACGGTTGTATGTTCGACATATTCCCGCTTGAAGCCAAACCACCGCCACACGATGGACCCTGTGCTGTTTTTCTTGGTAATTCATTCTTCCTTCATTTGTTACCGTAATACTTGACATATTACGGTTGTATGTTCGACATATTCCCGCTTGAAGCCAAACCACCGCCACACGATGGACCCTGTGCTGTTTTTCTTGGTAATTAATTCTTCCTTCATTTGTTACCAGATTTGCACCTTCTTTCTCTCGTAAGAAAGAGTGGGAAGAGCCTGTAGTGTAATGCCCGCAGCTAAAAGCAAATGCGTGAGAACGTATATTCGAATATAGTCATTTTCTATATCGCACAGAGACAAACCCGCGATATATCGAGTATATCGATATATCGCCCAGCCCTAATACGAATATGATTTATTGTGAAAACAATTACAATTTACAGGAGCAGAGGTCCTTGGTGTTTGTGTAAGATGACACCTAAAACACTCATATTTAACGTTGTTCTTTTTTATAAGAGACACAAAAGATCAATGTTCTTTTAAATGAGTAAATCATTAAATACATAAATCAATCCATTAAAAAAGGTGACAATACATGCTTTTCAATACACTAGCATTAACCCTTGTGTAATGTTCAAATTGTTGTTACTCAGCCAGCGTTTGTGGGTCTGATGGACCCGTTGTATTTTGTGTCTTTTAATGCCTCACAAACACTTTTATATTAAAACACTGAACAGATGTTTACCTTTTCCCAATAAACATCTGTTCAGTATTTTAACATAAAAGTGTTTGATTGTGAGGCATTAAAAGCCACAAAACGCAACGGGTCCATCAGACCCACAAACGCTGGCTGAGTAGCAACAATATGAACCTTGCACGAAAAATTTCTCTGCCAGTTTCTGCATCCCACAGGGATTACTCTTTTGTGTTTCTGCACCTGCGGTTCCCACACAAGGTTGCAACATTGTTTGTCAACACTGTCTGCTCTCATTTTCTTGCACATTTGACCCTCTGATGCTCTGTGTACCTACACTCTGTTCTCCTCCTGTCTAGGCCTGCTGTGTGTGTGTGTGTGTGTGTGTGTGTGTGGTACACAGAACATCAATTTCCACACTTCTATTAGCCCCGGATCCAGTGGACCCGGACATCTTATATGTAATAGAAATGTGTAGGGGGGGTGCATGGTGTGTACTCATTAAATATGTATTCTGATATATGTTCTTCACAGAAAATGAGCCAAAGTCAGTGAGTCTCAGTTTGAAAAATTCATTAATTGTATCATTTTTCTTTTCATAAAAAATGAAAACGGGTCCCACAGACCCGAACACCACACAAGGGTTAAGACTAATTGACTGAATCATTTTGATAATACCACTAAAACAAAAACGCCTTTGGACAAACAGTAAATAATCTTGGGATAATCCAAATGGTTCTAAAAGTACCTCTTCTATGTAAGTATGCTGTGCTAAGTGTTAGAGCAGTAAAAGTTATGCTATTATGCCCGTCTAAAAGCAGCACTGTTTTAGCTGCAGACTTTGGCTTCCTCTCAGATCCCCCAGAACATGCATGATCGGTTAATTGGAGGATTTAATTGTCCCTGTGAGTAGTTCTTTGTTTATACGTGCCCTGCCGCCCGAAGTCAGCTGGGCTATACTCCAGTTTACCCGTGAACCCAATGAGGACAATTGGTATGAAAAATGGATGAATGGAGATACAGGGCCTGACCTACTAAAGGTTTGCGTGTGTTAAAACATGTGTAAACTTTATAGCGCACGCAAAGCTGATCTACTAAGCTTGTGCGCAGGGTTGCGTCTCTTAAATGAGCAAAAGAGAATCCATTTAGTGTGTCTGTGGCCATGTGTTTTATATACAGAATATATGCTGATTAAAAGAATGCCCACTATACAGGGAGGAAGAGATACAAATGTAATCATTTAGCACTCGCATTGTGATTTATCAAAGCTGCAACTGTTGTGTTTTGTGTCTATATTTAGAACATCTGAAAAGTACTTGTAAACTGGCACAGGTACGCACAAATGGCAATTGCGATGGTCAGAAAAAGGCTATCGCTGCAATTGTTGCAGCAGATTCTTAAAGGGGAACATTATCACCAGACCTATGTAAGCGTCAATATATACCTTGATGTTGCAGAAAAAAGACAATATATTTTTTTAACCGATTTCCGAACTCTAAATGGGTGAATTTTGGCGAATTAAACGCCTTTCTATTATTCGCTCTCGGAGCGATGACGTCACAACGGGAAGCAATCCGCCATTTTCTCAAACACCGAGTCAAATCAGCTTTGTTATTTTCCGTTTTTTCGACTGTTTTCCGTACCTTGGAGACATCATGCCTCGTTGGTGTGTTGTCGGAGGGTGTAACAACACGAACAGGGACGGATTCAAGTTGCACCAGTGGCCCAAAGATGCGAAAGTGGCAAGAAATTGGACATTTGTTCCGCACACTTTACCGACGAAAGCTATGCTACGACAGAGATGGCAAGAATGTGTGGATATCCTGCGACACTCAAAGCAGATGCATTTCCAACGATAAAGTCAAAGAAATCTGCCGCCAGACCCCCATTGAATCTGCCGGAGTGTGTGAGCAATTCAGGGACAAAGGACATCGCTAGCATGGCAAGCAATGGCGGCAGTTTGTTCCCGCAGACGAGCGAGCTAAACCCCCTGGATGTCTTGGCTCACACCGTCCCTTATGCCACCGAAGATGATCAAGAGAAGAATATCGACCCTAGCTTCCCTGGCCTGCTGACATCAACTCCAAAACTGGACAGATCAGCTTTCAGGAAAAGAGAGCGGATGAGGGTATGTCTACAGAATATATTAATTGATGAAAATTGGGCTGTCTGCACTCTCAAAGTGCATGTTGTTGCCAAATGTATTTCGTATGCTGTAAACCTAGTTCATAGTTGTTAGTTTCCTTTAATGCCAAACAAACACATACCAATCGTTGGTTAGAAGGCGATCGCCGAATTCGTCCTCGCTTTCTCCCGTGTCGCTGGCTGTCGTGTCGTTTTCGTCGGTTTCGCTTGCATACGGTACAAACCGATATGGCTCAATAGCTTCAGTTTCTTCTACAATTTCGTTTTCGCTACCTGCCTCCACACTACAACCATCCATTTCAATACATGCGTAATCTGTTGAATCGCTTAAGCCGCTGAAATCCGAGTCTGAATCCGAGCTAATGTCGCTATAGCTTGCTGTTCTATGCGCCATGTTTGTTTGTGTTGGCATCACTATGTGACGTCACAGGAAAATGGACGGGTGTATATAACGATGGTTAAAATCAGGCACTTTGAAGCTTTTTTTTAGGGATATTGCGTGATGGGTAAAATTTTGAAAAACACTTCGAAAAATAAAATAAGCCACTGGGAACTGATTTTTAATGGTTTTAACCCTTCTGAAATTGTGATAATGTTCCCCTTTAAAAACTGTCTTAGAGACAATATTAAAAACAGCAGTCTTCCTGTAACTCTGACAAAATAAATACATCAAAATTAAATGTTTACTGCAGAGGACACTGGTTCTCCTGAATATAAAAAAAAAAAAGAACACTAGTGATGGGAAAAGTCTGGCCCTCTTGTCTTTAGCTTTCTGGAAAAGTGGCCCCCAAAGCAATTTAGTTAAATGTCTCAGGCCTAAAGTATTTACTGACTGAGTTGCATATGACTGCATGGTTCTATCCAGTCTGTGGCCAAAACCCTGCAGGGGGAGACCTCCAATGTGTGTGTGTGTGTGTGTGTTCTTGTATTTCTACCCTTCTTGAGACATCAACAAGGAAAAGTACCTTCCATATGAAGACCGGTGAAGAAGTCAGGACATAAATCATGGTCCCAATACGTAAAACCATTGCATCTAATAGAGAATGTCTCATTTGCGCCCCTGGTGGTGACATCTATCAAAATTAGGGTGGTCCCAAAAAGGAGGGGTTTTTCAAATTGACTGTGTCGGTGTTAAAAGTGCTCCCCCTCTGGTTAACATATGAAATAACAAGTGTGTGTAAAAATTGGAAGTGCTCCCCCTCTGGCCAACATATGTAATAACAAGTGTGTGTAAGAAAGTGAAATGTGCCCCCTTTGGCCAAAATGAAATAAAATAAATAAATATGTATATATAGACACACTGTAATAACTTGAACTAAATAATGAAGATTAAAAACCAATTACGAACAAAAAATTCAAAAACATTTTTTTTTTTTTACTAAAAGCAGTCTTTTTCTCACACAATGCTGGTTAGCGCCTTGCATGGCAGCTCCCTCCATCAGTGTGTGAATGTGTGTGTGAATGGGTAAATGTGGAAGTAGTGTCAAAAGCGCTTTGAGTACCTTGAAGGTAGAAAAGCGCTATACAAGTACAACCCATTTATCATTTATCATTTATATTCTTTCTGTTTCTGTAATATTGCAATATTTTCTCGTAAAATGATTACTTTCTTATGTACAATTATTACTTTTTAATGCAAAATGGTGACCTTTGCCAAGTAAAACTCCGATGAATTTTATAATATTGCCAACATTTTTAAAGTTTTCTTACAAAATTGTGACTTTTGTCGTTTAAAATTACGACTCTTTTCATAGATTTGCCAACATTTTAAGCTTTTCTTGTAAAACGGCGACTGTTATTGAGTAAAATTCCAACGTTTATCATAATATTGCACAAGTTTTTCATGTAAAATGTTGACTTGCAATTGACTTTTATTGTAATACTGCCACAATTTTTCTTGTAAAATTGTGACCTTTTTCTTGTGAAATTCCAACTAATTTTCCACAACAACTTTTTTTATATTTGCATAGTATGTATATATTATCAATGTTGTAAATACAAATCTTTATATATCCAGAAAGGGTGGTCCTAAAGAGGTAGGCATTATTCGGAGGTCTCGAGAAGGTAAGAAATACAAGAATGTGTGTGAGTGTGTGTGCGTGCGTGTGTGTGTGCGTGCGTGTGTACCTGCAGCTGCCCGTCAAATGTTTTCAACAGCTGCTTCTGGTTGTGGGTCATTGCGTGTGTGGTGTAGATGGGAAGTGTGGCGCACAGCAGCAGCAACAGTTGTCCAGATCACAACTTGGTGTAGAAGCACATGTCTTTGTCCAAACCGCAGCCAGAAGGTTATTAAAGCCAAACACAAGAGGAGGTCCCATCTGCTACCACTACAGGTTTGGTGACAGAATCCTCCATCTTTAACGGTATTTATAATGTGGAAGCATACACAGGAAATGCTCCACCGTAGGTTATTTGTTCTAATACAAGAATGAGATGCATTAGTGTGTAAAGTGCATACTCCAGTTGGCCGGAGTGGCTCTTAAATATTTACACATTCTGCACTGTAGATTATTGCAGTGCAGCTGCGGGACTCACAAAATAACACATTTTTTAGTGAGGGATTTATGCTTCATTTATGTCCATAGGTGTGAACGTGAATATTAATGTTTTTTTTTCTATTGTGTATGCAGCATATAAATATGCAATTTATTTAAAAAAGACTGCATTATTGTCATTAGGGACCGCAATGTCCCTTTGGGACAGAGGACCCTATTGTAATTGTAAGGTTTTATTATTATTCTGCCGCCTCTTTGAGCTGTAATTTGACCCCCTTAACATGCTTCAAAACTCACCATATTTGACACACACATCAGGACTGGAGAAAATTGCGATCTAATCAAAAAACCTAGCCCCAAAACTAATAATTGCGCTCTAGCGCCCCATAGGAAGAAAACACTGACAAAACTGCCTGTAACTCCCACTAGGAATGTCGGAGAGACATGAAACAAAAAACTTTATGTAGGTCTCACTTAGACCTAGATTTCATACACTGACATCCTTCAGCAAAAATCAACAGGAAGTTTGCAATTCCCCCTTCAAAACAAAGGTTTCGTAAAAACAGTCACTTTTGCCTCTTTGAGCTATAATTTGACCCCCTTAACATGCTTCAAAACTCACCAAACTGGACACACACATCAGGACTGGCAAAAATTGCGATCTAATAAAAAAAAAAACTCAACCCCAAAACTCAAAATTGCGCTCTAGTGCCCACTAGGAAGAAAACACAGACAAAACTGCTCCTAGGAAGAAAACACTGACTAAACTGCCTGTAGCTTCCTGTAGGAATGTCGTAGAGACATGAAACAAAAACCTCTATGTAGGTCTCACTTAGACCTACATTTCATATATTGACAATCCCTAGCAGAAATCTACAGGAAGTTTGCAATTCCCCCTTCAAAACAAAAGTTTTGTAAAATCCGGTCACCTTTTTTCAAAAATTATCTCCTCTGAGCGCGTTTGTCGTGTCGGCTTCAAACTAGCACAGGAGAGAGATTGAACCCTTCTGATTAAAAGTTGACGAAAGAGTTTTAATTACTGCTCCGGTTTGGATTTTATGTGCCGTCAAAGTCGGTCCCGTCCATCGCTACTTGCAGCTTTAATTTGTATTGTTATTGTTATTGTCACGAATATTCAATAATAAGATCGCTTGAAACAAATGAAGAATGTCTAAGACCAAACTGTACCTGCAACACTTCACATTAAACAGAGATGTCATAACGGCATCAAAGCTCACTTTTAAAGGGGAACTGCAATTTTCGGGGGGAATTTTGCCTATCGTTCACAATCCTGATGAGACAATAAGACTAAAGTGCTTTGGGGTTTTTTGCATCTTACTTGTAATAATCGGCTCGTACTAGGTGGCTAGCAATGCAGTTAAGGGTAGCAATCCATTCTTCCTCTAAGTCGCTTAAAAAAGGCATCCAAAAACCGTCAACAATAATTAATTTACGTTCCGTAACCTGTTTAATAACTTAGACTTAGACTTACACAAACAAGGGAAATTGTTCAAAATAACCCAGCTGTGGCAACATTGTTTTTGTAGTAGTGAACACGGAGGACCTGTATATCTGGCGTAGTGATACATCGCCATGCTATGTAACGTGTTTATGTGTGCATTGCATGGAGGTTTTTTCCCCACTCCAGACTAGGCCTCGTAGGAGCCCAGTCTAGATAGTATTTTTTTACTCATCTTTTTCCCCAGCGTTTTACCTTTTTCCCATTTTTTACGGGGCGCCTTATGCCGACCAATCAGCGTTCCTGTTCTGTAACCCTATACCAGTGGTTTTTAACCTTGTTGGAGGTACCGAACCCCACCAGTTTCATATGCGCATTCACCGAACACTTCTTTAGTTAAAAATAAAATGGTTTTTTTCAAATTCAAGACAAAGTTATGTTTTTTGTAACACTTTAGTATGGGGAACATATTCTAAGTAACAGACGTAATTTAGAGTTTTTTTGGACACTAGGGAAACATATTCTTAGTTACAAAGACTTAATTTAGAGTTATTTGGTTAGGGTTAGGGTTAGAGTTAGAGGGTTAGGGTCGGGGTTTGCGGGTTAGGGTTATAACAAAGCCATAAGGCATTAATAAGTACTTAATAATGACTAGTTAAGAGCCAATATGTTACTAATTTGCATGTTAATAAGCAACTAATTAATGGTGAATATGTTCCCCATACTAAAGTGTTACCATGTTTTTTTACTGGTGCACAACATGAACCGTGCATGAACATCACCTTGTTCAAACAACAAAACCAACATTTGTTGTGCATAAACTCACAACAAATTACACACCTGCAAATCAGTCTGACTTCTGCTGTTGCCGTATCCGTAATACGCCGACAGGGAGAAGTTTGTATTTACATGATTAGTCGGGTGTGTTTTGACCTCCACCAAATCCCTGAGCCCGACTCACAAAACCCCTAGGGTTCCATCGAACCCAGGTTAAGAACCACTGCCCTATACACTGTTTGTTTGTCTAATCTTGAACGGGTTTGTGCTGAAAACAAAGTTTCGTTGTACTTCTGCAATGACAATAAAGACCTATCTATCTATCTATTTATCTATCTATCTAAGGTAGCTACTACGTCAACAACTGGAATGGCGTTTGAGTTTATAATGCACAAAGCGATAGGACACCAATCTGTAGTGACTGAAAAACAAGAGATTACAGTATTTGAACACAGCGAGCTCGATAGCGAATGTACTGTACTGTAGTTGTACGGTGATGTGCTGCATGTATCAAGGTCATTATTATAGTGACTCTCTCGATGGACAGTCGTCCGTTTGGTCAAGCTGGCCGGGGACGTTTCCAGTTGATTTGAGTAAGCAATACATTATTTTCGGCATAGCTTGGTTCAAAGTTCCACATTTGCAGCGAGCTGACCTCACTCTCTCGGCTTCTGTCTGCTCCAATGTTTCAGCAGTTCATCCTCTTTACATTCAGCTTCAAAAAGATAAGGTTGTAAATCCTCATTTGTCCAAAAAAAGTTGTCTTCGTCGTCCGTTACCAAGTTTGCCATGACTAGAACACACTTGCGTTTGTTTCCGGAAGTAGAAACACACATTTGTTGCCGGAAGTTGGAAATATGGTAAATATTGTACATATTACATTTTGCTATGAATGTGTCTGTTACTACATTATATATTGACTTGCAGTGTGTATATAAAACGTTGATGGAGGGTTTTGAAGTTTGCTTTGAAGGCTACTCTGCTGATTCCCATTAGCCGCATCTTGCAAACGTTTTTTGATCATCTTTAAAAACCTAAAAAAATATTTTTTAAATGAATAATGATTGTGAATGATAGGCAAAAAAAAACCAAAAAACTGCAGTTCCCCTTCATACTTTTACACACACAGCACCAACATTTTGGAACCAGGATGAGGTGATAGAAGAAATATAATAAATATGTTTGTGGCAGTATAAGAAAAAGTTATGTACAAGTTTCACTTTTGCATCTCATTGCACAAAACTGTGGTGCGTTCAAGGACCCTTAATAAGGTTACAAACAGAGGTGTTAGTAGTTTTTAAAGACATGGGATAATGCACTAATGGTAGTATACTGTAATCATAATAGTAATGATGTATTATCTACTGATGAGAATATTATGTGAATCAGCTCATCTCTACTTTACACTCTGAAGTAAAGGAAAACGTGACAGATTTTATGATTATTATATTGATATTCTGGCCACTTTATATTACATTTGTTGGCTTTTTTGTAATAGACTTTTTTTCACACAAAAAAATATATATATTGGGGAGGGGGGGGGGGGTGTATAGATATGTTCTTGATACGTTTATCCCATGTAAAAAAGTTTGTTCTCCCTGGATTGCAGCAAACCTAACTCAACACAGACGCCATAAAGTCATCAAAGCTCACTATTTAAGTATTTAAATACAGCACAAGGAATAAGAATGAGGTGATAGAAGACAGGTAAAATAAAACAAATATATCTGTGGCAGCATAAAAGAAAGTTAAGTACAAGTTTCACTTTTGCATCTCATTGCATATAATTGTGATGCATTCAAGGACCCTTGATTAAAGTTGTAAACAGAGACGTCACCAGTTTGACGATAGTTAGATGCACTAATAATAATATAATCAGAATAATAATGATGTATTATCTACTGATAATAATATTACGTGAATCAGCTAATCTAGATATGTTTTTGATATGTTAATCCCATCATTAACATGCTTGTTCCACCTGGATAGTGGCAAACCTACCTTAGAACACTAACTCAACTTTGATGACGCCATAATGTCATCAAAGCTCCCCTTTAAGCGTTCACACACAGCACCAACATTTTGGAACCATGATGAAGTGGTAGAAGCAAGGTAAAAATATAATAATAAATGTATTAGTGGCAGCATAGAAAAAAGTTGTTTACAAGTTTCAGTTTGGCATCTAATAGCACATAACTGTGGTGCGTTTAAGGACCCTTGCTTAAAGTTATAGTACAAACAGAGGCGCCACTAATATTTTAAGAATGGGGAGACTTAGTGGTTAGAGTGTCCGCCCTTAGATCGGTAGGTTGTGAGTTCAAACCCCGGCCGAGTCATACCAAAGACTATAAAAATGGTACCCATTACTTCCCTGCTTGGCACTCCGCATCAAGGGTTGGAATTGGGAGTTGAATCACCAAAAATGATTCCCGGGCGCGGCCACCGCTGCTGCTCACTGCTCCCCTCACCTCACAGGGGGTGATCAAGGGTGATGGGTCAAATGCAGAGAATAATCTCACCACACCTCGTGTGTGTGTGACAATCATTGGTACTTTAACTTTAACTTTTAACTTAACCCCGAGGAGATGCACTAATAATAATATAATCATAATAATAATAATAATAATAAGTTGTATTATTATGGCCCTGCGATGAGGTGGCGACTTGTCCAGGGTGTACCCCGCCTTCCGCCCGATTGTAGCTGAGATAGGCTCCAGCACCCCCCGCGACCCTGAAGGGAAAAAGCAGTTGAAAATGGATGGATGGATCTATTATTATGATTCATATTATCCACTGATATTTTCTATTTTACACTCTGAAGTAAAGTAAAACTTGACAGATTTATAATAATATTTAAGTGAATATTGACAGGTTATATGATTATTTGAATTCATATTCTTAATTTGGTAGCTTTTTTTTGCAAAATAAAACTAACTTTTTTTAAACAAAAACACATTTTTTAAGGAGGTTTATCTACATATGTTTTTCATATGTCAATATCGTCGTTAATAAGACAAAAATATTTTCTATTTGTTTTAAAAAACTGGTTTCAACCAAATCCAATTACCGCATTTTTCGGAGTATAAGTCGCACCGGAGTATAGGTCGCACCTGCCGAAAATGCATAATAAAGAAGGAAAAAAACATATATAAGTCGCACTGGAGTAAAAAATCGCATTTTTGGGGGAAATGTATTTGATAAAACCCAACACCAAGAATAGACATTTGAAAGGCAATTTAAAATAAATAAAGAATAGTGAACAACAGGCTGAATAAGTGTACGTTATATGAGGCATAAATAACCAACTGAGAACGTGCCTGGTATGTTAACGTAACATATTATGGTAAGAGTCATTCAAATAACTATAACATATAGAACATGCTATACGTTTACCAAACAATCTGTCACTCCTAATCGCTAAATCCCATGAAATCTTATACGTCTAGTCTCTTATGTGAATGAGCTATATAATATTATTTGATATTTTACGGTAATGTGTTAATAATTTTACACATAAATCGCTCCTGAGTAAAAGTCGCACCCCAAACTATGAAAAAAACTGTGACTTATAGTCCGAAAAATACGGTAATTATTTTGTTTTTTATTAACGTAATAAAGTATGTATGGGTGCGGTGTGATAACGCGGGGCCCTTCAGGAGTCTTGTGCATGGGGGGGCCCAGAATTTGAGGCTGACTGTATCTGTCTTGAGTGTACCTCACCCCTCACCAAAGTCAGCTGGGATAGGCTCCAGCTCACCCATGACCCTAATGAGGTTAATCTGCTCGCTTTCCGTAATAATCCTAATGAATTTGTAGAGCGATGTGAAAAAAATAGATGAAGATGCTGATGATTAAAGAAAGTACGGCCACAGCTCATTCAGCAGAGACAGTGAGACGCAGCTTTAGTGTAATAAAGAGTGTGAAAACACGCCAGTGGGCCACTGTGTAAACACCAGTTAACTCCAGATTTGGTCTCTCAGACTCAAGGACCACACGTGAGGTGAAAGAGCAAAACCCTTGGAAGAGCCATAAAAGCAGCCCTCATCCAGAGACCAACAGGAGCCAGATAATGAGAGACATTTTCCATGAGACTGAATTAAAGTCCTTTTAATTAGCATGCTGACTCCATGATGCACGTGCAAATAATAGAAGTTTCCTCAGAGGTGATTCAGTTCTGGCGAAAAGGATCCATGCCTGCATCGCGTGACTACTTTGATTTGTGTATGTCACGGCACAATGTACTTTTTGATGCATTCCCCCGCCTCTCCTCCTGTCTTATTTCACGTGCACCTCCAAAAGAACAAGCTAACGGTTAGCACGATCATAGCCAGCTAGTGAGTAGCACTCGGTGCCAGGTACAGATTTGCATGCTAGTTGTCAGCAGAGGTGGGTAGAGTAGCCAGAAATTGTACTCAAGTAAGAGTACTGTTACTTTAGAGATTTATTACTCAAGTAAAAGTAAGGAGTAGTCACCCAAATATTTACTTTAGTAAAAGTAAAAAGTATGTTGTGAAAAAACTACTCAAGTACTGAGTAACTGATGAGTAACCTGTTCGTTTAATGATGACGGCAACAAATAATGCACAAAAACATAAAAATAGCAATGAACAAATTCAGAGCCAGGAATATCTCTTAAGCAATTAAAACAATAATATATATTAAATAATAATACATTAACATAAAAAAATTAAGGCAAATTGAGCCACAATAACTTAACAGCACCATAGGCTCAGTAGGCAGAGATTACAAAGGAAAATAACAAGTTAGCCTTTACGCAAACCATAAACTGATAGGTGTGGGCTGCACCAGTGGGAACACATTGTGCACTTCTGACTGGTGTTTGTATAAATGCGTGTGTGTGTGTGTGTGTGTGTGTGTGTGACTGTGCGTGTGTGTGTGTCTCTGTCTGTCTGTCTATGAGGCTGCAGTGCGTTAATAAATGTCCCCACACGATGTACATTTGACAGTGATTCATAGCAGGGAAGCTACGGTGACAGCCAAAATATTTACTAACGTTACTTACCGCGATGTGCTTCCTCAAATTTGACGTTGAGTTCATGTAAGCTTAAGCTTGTTAATCAGGTGACCGCCTGGCTCTGTTTGATTGGTGAAACGGAGTCAAACATCACCAGTGACTGCATTTGATTGGTGAAACGCAGGCATGCGATAGATCCTACTTTGAAGGTCTGTCTGACAAACCAAAACAAACAAAGCGTGCATTAACAGATCGATAAAAATCAGTAGCGAGCTGAATGTAGATAAATGGAGCGTAGTAAAAGTAGCGTTTCTTCTCTATAAATATACTCAAGTAAAAGTAAAAGTATGTTGCAATAAACTAATCTTAGAAGTACAATTCATCCCAAAAGTTACTCAAGTAGATGTAACGGAGTAAATGTAGCACGTTACTACCCACCTCTGGTTGTCAGTAGCAATTCATGCACCAGTTGCCAGCTAGCAATTTGTGTGGTACAGTAATTGCCAACTAGCAATTAGCACACTTGCTGTCAGCTAGCAATTAGCATGCTAGTGTTAATTAGAAAGTATAATGCTAGTTGTCATTTAGCGACTAGCGGCGCAAGATGCCAGATAATGATTAGGATGCTAGTTGTCAGCTTGCGATTAGCGCACCAATCGCCAGCTAGCAATTACTGTGCTAGTCTCCAGATAGTGATTAGTATTCTAGTTAATAGCTAGCGATTGGCGAGCTAGTTACTAGCTAGCGATCAGTTTTCCAGTTGCCAGCTAGTGATTAATGTGTTAACTTCCTGCTGGGGATTGGCACACTGGATGCAGCTAGAGATTAGCACGCTATTTGACAGATAACATTTAGCGCGCCAGCTGCAAGCTAGCGATTAGTGCGATACAGTAGTTGCAAACTAGCAATTAGCACACTAGTTGTCAGCTAGCAATTAGCACGACAGTGTTACCTATAGCGATTAAAACGCTAGTTGTCAGTTAGCAAGATGCCAGATACTGAATAAGACGCGAGTTGTCATCTTTAGATTAACGTGCTGGTTTCCAGATAGTGATTAGTATGCTATCTCCCAGCTAGCGATTAGTGTGCGAGTTACCAGCTATCGATTAGCACACCACTTTCCAGCTAGTGTTTAACGTGCTAGCTTCCTGCTAGAAATTAGCATTCTAGATGTAACTAGAGATTAGCACGCTATTTATCAACTTGCAATTAGCGCAGCAGTAGCCAGCTAGCGATTAGCATGCTAGTTTCTAGCTAACAATTAACGCAGTGATTGTAAGTGTCTGTCAGCGGTGCTATACTGTATTGTATGAACCTATTAGTGTTGCACAATAACATAACTTTTAGGACCAGTTTAATTTTTAAACAACTTTATACAGGACGTATAAGTAGGGGGAACACACTCCATTTCTCCACTATGAGCTCCTCTTTAGATATAAGACAAGTTATACCATGTGATTATCCACTATTAAGTGATCAACGTTATTAGACTGGTCAAATATACAGTACTGTAGTACTATTTTTTTGTGTGTGTGTGTGTGTGTGTGTGTGTGTGTGTGTGTGTGTGTGTGTGTGTGTGTGTGTGTGTGTGTGTGTGTGTGTTCTTGTATTGCTACCTTTCTTGAGACATCAACAAGGAAAAGTACCGTCCATATGAGGACCGGTGAACAAGTTAGGACATAAATCATGGTCGCAATACTGAAAATTTGAAATTCTAACAGAGAATGTCTCATTTGCACCCCCGGTGGTGAAATCTATCAAAATGAGGGTGGTCCCAAAAAGGAGGGATTTTTCAAATTGACTGTGTGTCGGTTTTAAAAGGACTACCCCTCGGGTCAACATATGAAATAACAAGTATGTATAAAAATTTGAGATGCTCCCCCTCTGGCCAACATATGTAATAACAAGTGTGTGTAAGAAATTGAAATGCGCCCCCTTAGGCCACAATTATTAAAATAAATATGTATATAGAGACATACTGTAATAACTTGAAGTAAATAATGAAGATTAAAAAACAATTGCGAACAAAAAATAAAAAATTAACTAAAAGCTTACTTTTTAGTACTTTTTAGCTTCATAGTTTGTATATATTATTAATGTTGTAAATATAAATCTTTATATATCTAGAAAGGGTGGTCCTAAAGAGGTAGGCATTTTTCGGAGGTCTCAAGAAGGTAAAAAATACAAGAATGTGTGCATGTGCTTGTGTATGTGTGTTCTTGTATTTCTAACCTTTTTGACACGTCAAAGGAAAAGAACCTGCCGTATGAGGACCGGTGAACAAGTCAGGACATAAATCCTGGTCCCAATACAGAAAACCATCACATCTAATAAAGAGCCAAATACTAGAGTCCGTGAACATTGCTCCAAGGTCAGGATTTTTTGTCGATTTAATGTGCATACAAAAGTAAACATTGACAAGTGCAAAGGCAGCAATGTATGATAAAACAAGCTAAAGAAGGACTTCCCTATTCATCCCCCCCAAAAACCGCCAGGTGAACGGCTGATTTTACGACTTCCAATGCTGACGTAAGACAACCCGCGGCCCATATGTGACCATAGGATGAACAAATACACTACGACACTAAGACTATAGTGGCCATTAACAGTTGGCTTCTACAGCTGGGTTGCCCAAAGTGCGGCACAGGGGCCATCAGTGGTCCGTGACTCGTTTGTCATCGGCCTTAAGCACATTACCAAAAAAATAAAAAAAAATAGAGATCTCATTTTGCACCCCAGGTGTTGAAATCTATCAAAATTAGGGTGGTCCTAAAGAGGTAGGCATTTTGCAGAGGTCTCAAGAAGGTAACAAATACAATAATGTGTGTGTGTGTGTGTGTGTGTGTGTGTGTGCTCCAAAGACAAGAAGCCATCTGCAGTTGAATTTAGACAGAGGATAACATGTTGGATTTTGCTTCTGATGTCTGCGGTTTGGCCAGACACAGAGTGGCTTTTTGCTGATTATAGTTTTGGTGAAGCAGATTGTCATTTGGAGCACTGCATGGTGTGTGACTTAAGTGTAGAGAAAATAAAACTATATATAATAAATGACATGTTGGCATGTTTGTTCCAAATATGCCAACATGTTGTCGTGCATTACGTGATGCGAATCTCTCCGTATTTGTTTTGTTCGGCATGCTTGTTCTCCCTTATCTCTCTAATGGAGTCTTGCATGGTGGACTGAGCAGTGGTCTCCCAGAATAGAAGGCAGTTGTGTCATCTTTGTAACAATAAGTACTTTCTTAAAGGCCTCCGGACTGCGGAGACTATTCAGCACTTTAACCCTTTCCTTGTCAAAATACATACGTTAAAATCCCGGGAGCCTCCTTGCGACCTCTGAGAGTCACTCTCCTCGATGTAAAAGAGGGACTAAATGCCCACCGGCACCACAGGCACTTTAGCTCAAATGCATGTCAATATTTCAATGTGCTCTTTGTCTCTGAGCCACCAGCGGCCTTGCAGAGACCACCGGAGAACACTGCCCATTTAGTGCTTGTCATGGAGAGGAGCATCCATGTAATTGCACGCTAAATATTTTGTTGTGAAATCATTTGGATTTAAGTGAGTCAGCCCTCTGAGAAACCACATGAAAGCGTAGGAGAGACCAGTGACATGCATCCTGCAGTGGAAAAGTCTGTGTTGTTGGTTTGTTTGCAGGATTACTTCACGACAGATACATTTATTTTCACTTTCTACTGTAAAGTTCACTTGCTTTGGGACCAACTTGATCAAACGTCAGGGGGCCTGCGTTTAACATATAGATCTGTTTTTAAAGGTACGGTAACTCCATTTTCGTTATCAACAAAATTGTCTGAAAACCAAAACAATGTCCTCCAGAGCAGTGGTCCCCAAACACCCTTTCCCATTTACACTCGCACAAAAGGGTTGTTTCTTTCCGTTATTAATATTTATGGTTCCTACATTATATATCAATATAGATCAATACAGTCTGCAGAGATACAGAAATTATACTCCCCCCCCCCCTTTATACTTATACTCCAGTGCGACTTATATACCGTATTTTTCGGAGTATAAGTCGCACCGGCCGAAAATGCATAATAAAGAAGGAAAAAAACATATATAAGTCGCACTGGAGTATTTTTAGGGGAAATTTATTTGATAAAACCCAACACCAAGAATAGACATTTGAAAGGCAATTTAAAATAAATAAAGAATAGTGAACAACAGGCTGAATAAGTGTACGTAATATGAGGCATAAATAACCAACTGAGAACGTGCCTGGTATGTTAACATAACATATTATGGTAAGAGTCATTCAAATAACTATAACATATAGAACATGCTATACGTTTACCAAACAATCTGTCACTCCTAATCGCTAAATCCCATGAAATCTTATACGTCTAGTCTCTTACGTGAATGAGCTAAATAATATTACTTTATATTTTTTACGGTAATGTGTTAATAATTTCACACATAAGTCGCTCCTGAGCAGAGGTGGGTAGTAACGCGCTACATTTACTCCGTTACATCTACTTGAGTAACTTTTGGGATCAATTGTACTTCTAAGAGTAGTTTTAATGCAACGTACTTTTACTTTTACTTGAGTATATTTATAGAGAAGAAACGCTACTTTTACTCCGCTACTTTTATCTACATTCAGCTCGCTACTCGCTACTAATTTTTATCGATCTGTTAATGCACGCTTTGTTTGTTTTGGTCTGTCAGACAGACCTTCATAGTGCCTGCGTTTCAACAAATACAGTCACTGGTGACGTTCACTCCGTTCCACCAATCAGATGCAGTCACTGGTGACGTTGGACCAATCAAACAGAGCCAGGGGTCACATGACCTGACTTAAACAAGTTGAAAAACGTATTCGGGTGTTACCATTTAGTGGTCAATCGTACGAAATATGTACTGTACTGTGCAATCTACTAATAAAAGTTCCAATCAATCAATCAAAAGTGTGAAGGAAAAAAGACCCTTTTTATTTCAACCGTTCATCCCGTCAAAAGCCTAAAGACTGACTGCACAGTTCCTGTCTTCACAATAAAAGTGCCGCTCCATCGCGCCTGCGCTTTCAAAATAAGAGTCTCCGAAAGCCAGCACAAACAAGCTAGCAAGCTACGGAGTTTGCCGCCAATGTATTTCTTGTAAAGTGTATAAAAACTAATATGGAAGCTGGACAAATAAGAAGCCAAAAACCAACCACTTTCATGTGGTATTAGACAGAAAGGAGGAACTTTTTTTCTCCTCCATTTGAAAACGTGGACGATCATTATCATCACTACTGTCTGATTACAATCAATGCAAGTCATCAGAATCAGGTAATACACCAACTTATATTCTTGTTTTCATGAAAGAAAGGAATCTATATGTGTTAAACATGCATGTATATTCATTAAAACACCTTTAACATGTAAACAAAAACGGCAAAATAAATAAATATAAATTATATACTGTATATATCAATGTATGTATATATATATATATATATATATATATATATATATATGTGTGTGTGTATATATATATATATATATATATATATATATATATATATATATATATATATATATATGTGTGTGTGTGTGTATATATATATATATATATATATATATATATATATATATATATATATATATATATATATATATATATATAAAGTGTGTGTGTGTGTGTATATGTTACTCATCAGTTACTCAGTACTTGAGTAGCTTTTTCACAACATACTTTTTACTTTTACTCAAGTAAATATTTGGGTGACTACTCCTTACTTTTACTTGAGTAATAAATCTCTAATGTAACAGTACTCTTACTTGAGTACAATTTCTGGCTACTCTACCCACCTCTGCTCCTGAGTATAAGTCGCACCCCCAGCCAAACTATGAAAAAAACTGCGATTTATAGTCCGAAAAATACGGTATGTTTTTTTCCTTCTTTATTATGCATTTTCGGCCGATGCGACTTATACTCCAAAACGACTTATACTCCGAAAAATACGGTACACAAAACTGTCAAAGCATGGCATGGTGTTGTTTGGCGTGACCCCAGGATGCAAAGATAAAAAGCGCTGTGCAGGTAAAAAGGTTCTTTAAATAGAAAGAAAAAGGGACATGCAAAAATGAACCAGACCACACACTGTGGCATATAGAAAACAATGAATCGGTGTCGAGAGGTAGGTGACACTGGTATATAAACACCCCTGATTGGCAATCAGGGACAGGTGAGCCTTCTGATTGCCAACAAGGAACAGGTGAAGAGTATAGCACTCTAAAGCAGGGGAAAAGTTACTGCAAAACAAACCACAAAACTGGAAGTAGCACAAAAGTAAGAGCGCAAGACAGGAAAAGACACTAAAAAGCACAAAAATCAGCACCCAGACTGTGATATAAAAGCAGCATAGATATTTGAAACAAAAAATGTCAGGCTTCTGAAATGTATGTTTTGAAACACTTAATGGGCCTCATTTTGCAATAATTACGGCAGTATTTCTTAATCATAGGGCCGTGGCCCATTGTTGGGCTATGGCCCAGGTGCTGTAAGACACTTTGGATGACAAAAGGAATGCAACATTATAGCGCATGTCTGGGATGGGTCTGTGCATAGTCACTTTTGATGCGCTAACTGCTGCCTCAGTCCACTCCTTGTGAAGCCAAAGCCAACAAATTCTTGAAAGGATTTCACTTGACAATCCTCCCAAGGCTGTGATTATCCCCTTCACTGCTGCACCTTTTGATTTCACTGAGATTTCTACAAATAAGGTTGGATACGACAATCTGTGAACTACTAGCTTTTCCTGCAATCATATTTAGGGGTTTACTTTCCATGTCAGTAGCTATGTGCACATTTATTCTGATTAAAAGCCTAACCTGAATAAAAATGCTTCATGTAAACACGACTTTCGGAATATTCTGACCCGTTCACACACGTTTGGATCACAATTTAATTTCGATTGAGACGGGTGGTTTATGTCTATAGTCATTGGGATTGTAGCACATGAAAACACATCTTCTAAAATTTGTGTTAGAATTATCCTTAGTACGCATGTCTTTAATGTCAGCTATACTTTGGTGGTAGAGGTGGGACTAAATTTTAAAATCTCGGAATGAAGCAATTGTCTTGCTGCTGACTCCCCCCATTCAACATGCACAGAAGTAACGTCATATGCTCTTGAGTTTGTTGCTTTAAAACGAGACTATCAAAAACAAAAGTATGGCATGACATTCCAGAGAGTGTCATGTGTCAATGTAACAATAAAAGGAGGGATCCGGTTGTCGTCTTAACGCGCTGTTTTATTCACGGCCTTACAGCTAATCCAAGTGCCAACTGTTAGCCTCAGACACATACACGCAACGTCGTAACATGAAGACGTGCGGAAACGTTTACATATCGCAACATGAATGGCACAGAACAGCTACATTTAAAAAAGAGAGGTAAAACAAAAGTAGTGAACAGAAGGAAAAAATTACAAATAAATATCGCGATAACGTCAGACAAGCAGAAATGCACAAAGCTGTTTACAATGGAAGTCGATTGCTTCTTTAGCACCTGCAGTGGGCAAACTCGTCCAAAAGATGTAAAAGTAAAGTATTCCAATTTAAGGTGTGATGCATAAAAATGCACATCCTAATCAGATATTTTTTTCAGGGTACATGTACACAGTAACATTCTAATCCGAATTATGATCAGATTAAATATTTGTTATCCATGTACACGTGGCTAATGACTTCTGCACAACTGTCATGTCAACAGTCTTCCCCACGATTGTGTAGCCTACAGCCACAGACTGAGAGACCGTAGAGATGTCCGATAATGGCTTTTTTGCCGATATCCGATATTCCGATATTGTCCAACTCTTAATTACCGATTCCGATATCAACGGATACCGATATGTACAGTCTTGGAATTAACACATTATTATGCCTAATTTTGTTGTGATGCCTCGTTGGATGCATTAAACAATGTAACAAGATTTTCCAAAATAAAGCAACTCAAGTTATGGAAGAAAATGCCAAATTATTGAAGTCACAAAGTGCTTTTTTTTTTAACATGCCTCAAAACAGCAGCTTGGAATTTGGGACATGCTCTCCCTGAGAGAGCATGAGGAGGTTGAGGTGGGCGGGGTTGGGTGGGGAGGGTAGGGGGGGATGTATATTGTAGCGTCCCGGAAGAGTTAGTGCTGCAAGGGGTTCTGGGTTCTGTTGTTTATGTTGTGTTATGGTGCAGATGTTCTCCCAAAATGTATTTGTCATTCTTGTTTGGTGTGGGTTCACAGTGTGGCGCATATTTGTAACAGTGTTAAAGTTGTTTATACGGCCACCCTCAGTGTGACCTGTATGTCTGTTGATCAAGTATGCCTTGCATTCATTTGTGTGTGTGAAAAGCCGTAGATATTATGTGACTGGGCCGGCACGCAAAGGCAGTGCCTTTAAGGTTTATTGGTGCTCTGTACTTCTCCCTACGTCCGTGTACACAGCGGCGTTTTAAAAAGTCTTAATTCTTACTTTTTGTAACTAATACCGATAATTTGAAACCGATACCAATAATTTCCGATATTACATTTTAAAGCATTTATCGGCAGTCCGATATTATCGGACATCCCTAGTTTAAAGTCTCAGGAAAAACTTTACAGGTGTTTTGAAATACTTTAGTTGATCAGTTTGTGACACCATGGCTTTCAAATAGTAAACTTTTTTTACAGGTTTTCTGAGCCACTGAATGTTGGGTTGTTGTTATTTGTAAGCCATAATGATCTAACTTATAAGAAATGAATTCTTAAAATGGGCCTGATCTACTAAGATCCCAAAATATACGCATGTGCAAACTGTAAAATTGCATGAACTTTAAGCGGGTGTGTTGTGGGTGATCTGTACGCAACTGTGTGGATCCATGGCATCATGCTCCAAGCTGTGGTGTTTGCTATGTTGTGGAACATGCAGCGCACAACTGCAGTTTAATCTGTGCCGAAAAGAAGCGATCTAGACAACTTCTTAGCATGCTAAAGTTTCATTCTGGGAGGTGCTAACCAGCACTGACTCTGATGATACTCTAGAATGATCCAGACACCAGAAAATGTAGTGTATTTATCAACATACAGGCCAATGTTTGTCATCCGGCAGCTATAAAATTACATTGTTCATAGAGGATGGGTCCAACGTTCCCTCTAAGATGCGCACCTGCGCAATTGCGCACTGCTCACGCGTCATCTGTGCACAGCAAATCTATGCCGTGCAAAAAATCAAATCCCACTCTAAACAAAATAAACAAATTGTTTTGTATGATTTTGCAATGCAACTGTGAGGAACAGGTGACGAAAGGCGGCCACAACAGATAAAACAATGTTTGTCAACACTGTTAAATTATTGTAACGTCTGTGGAGACACTTAAAGGAGGACAGGAATTCCATCGGTCCCTTTATTTAGCGAAATTGTTTGTCGGCCATAACCACACCAAAACAATGTGTAAAATACTTTTATCTAGCAAAACTGGTCGTTGTCTACCGTACAAACCAAGCCAAAAGCAACTCTTTGTCATCTGTTATATCAACAGCAGCCGCTTGCTCTCTCTCTCACCTGCACCAACACATACACCATGGCAATTAGCCACTGGTGTGTTTATGGCCACACAAAAATTTGGACAACTCCAACACTGCACGTAAAGTGTAAATTTCAGGTCGTTTTACTATGACTCCTCAATCAGTGTGCTTATTCTACTGTCATTTGTTAAGAATGTTATTTTTTGGATATCAATCATGAAATGATGTTACAGGACTACATAATTGCTAATAAAAATATTTATTTTACGGACAGAAAGTTAATAAACACTTCATCTCATGCAACATGTGAATGTTTTAAGGGGAACTAAATGTGATCTCTGAAAGGGGTACACAATCTTTCCAAAGCAAGACACACCCACCCAGGCATAAAATACTATAGGGCATAGCTGATTAAAAAAAAAACAATATCTAAGTGGGCCAAATCACATATATTAGAAAATAATCTCTTGAAATTGACTACTGTCAGTTGATTATACAAACCCCGTTTCCATATGAGTTGGGAAATTGTGTTAGATGTAAACATAAACGGAATACAATGATTTGCAAATCCTTTTCAACCCATATTGAATAAAATGCACTACAAAGACAAGATATTGGATTTTCAAACTCATAAACTTTATTTATTTTTTGCAAATAATAATTAACTTAGAATTTCATGGCTGCAACACGTGCCAAAGTAGTTGGGAAAGGGCATGTTCACCACTGTGTTACATCACCTTTTCTTTTAACAACACTCAATAAACGATTGGGAACTGAGGAAACTAATTGTTGAAGCTTTGAAAGTGGAATTCTTTATTCTTGTTTTATGTAGAGCTTCAGTCGTTCAACAGTCCGGGATCTCCGCTGTCGTATTTTACGCTTCATAATGCACCACACATTTTTGATGGGAGACAGGTCTGGACTGCAGGCGGGCCAGGAAAGTACCCGCACTCTTTTTTTATGAAGCCACGCTGTTGTAACACGTGCTGAATGTGGCTTGGCATTGTCTTGCTGAAATAAGCAGGGGCGTCCATGAAAAAGACGACGCTTAGATGGCAGCATATGTTGTTCCAAAACCTGTATGTACCTTTCAACATTAATGGTGCCTTCACAGATGTGTAAGTTACCCATGCCTTTTGGCACTAATGCACCCCAATACCATCACAGATGCTGGCTTTTGAACTTTGCGTCGATAACAGTCTGGATGGTTCGCTTCCCCTTTGGTCCGGATGACACGATGTCGAATATTTCCAAAAACAATTTGAAATGTGGACTCGTCAGACCACAGAACACTTTTCCAATTTGCATCAGTCCATCTTAGATGATCTCGGGCCCAGAGAAGCCGGCGGCGTTTCTGGATGTTGTTGATAAATGGCTTTCGCTTTGAATAGTAGAGCTTTAACTTGCACTTACAGATGTAGCGACGAACTGTATTTAGTGACAGTGGTTTTCTGAAGTGTTCCTGAGCCCATGTGGTGATATCCTTTAGAGATTGATGTTGGTTTTTGATACAGTGCCGTCCGAGGGATCGAAGGTCACGGTCATTCAATGTTGGTTTCCGGCCATGCCGCTTACGTGGAGTGATTTCTCCAGATTCTCTGAACCTTTTGATGATATTATGGAGCGTAGATGTTGAAATCCCTAAATTTCTTGCAATTGCACTTTGAGAAACGTTGTTCTTAAACTGTTTGACTATTTCCTCACGCAGTTGTGGACAAAGGGGTGTACCTCGCCCCATCCTTTCTTGTGAAAGACTGAGCATTTTTTGGGAAGCTGTTTTTATACCCAATCATGGCACCCACCTGTTCCCAATTAGCCTGCACACCTGTGGGATGTTCCAAATAAGTGTTTGATGAGCATTCCTCAACTTTATCAGTATTTATTGCCACCTTTCCCAACTTCTTTGTCACGTGTTGCTGGCATCAAATTCTAAAGTTAATGATTATTTGCAAAAAAAAAAAAATGTTTATCAGTTTGAACATCAAATATGTTGTCTTTGTAGCATATTCAACTGAATATGGGTTGAATATGATTTGCAAATCATTGTATTCCGTTTATATTTACATCTAACACAATTTCCCAACTCATATGGAAACGGGGTTTGTAATAATAAGACATTTAAATTGTTATGTCAGGTTTGAGACAAATGTGCTGCTGGTATGACCACAGTGTGCACGTCTGTATTCCACTGAATGCTCAGAGTGTTTGTCCGTTTGCTCACACACATGAAAAATTAGAGGGAACATCGGATGGGTCTAATATATCTCTTTTTTCTGACAGTCCAAATATGTTGACGCACGCACAAAGCATTCTCCCTCTCAGTCGTCTTTCATTGCACCGATCGCCTCCTTCTTGTTATTATGACCGTGGCGCACCCATTTGTGCCTAACTATGCCAGTTTGCATGTGCCTTCGCAAAACATGTCAAATATAGACGCAAACCGTTTCAGATTTGATAAATCACATTGCAAGTGCTAAACAGTTATGCTGTATTTCCTCCCAGTATTGAAGTTGTTACACTGATCACTTTCGGAAACAAGTGGCAGAAAATATCAAACAATGTCGTGATATTCAAATTTTCTGAGATGTAGTTGAGGAGGGCAAACACTTGTAATACTGTATGTGTGTGGAAACTAAAAACATTTATTTGGAAAAAGTAAAATACATAATGAAACACAAATACAATTAGATGTTGGAACAGTAGAAGAAAGAAAACATCCTTATCAAATATAACACTATGGAAACTCAATTTACAAATGTAATTAGTTCTTGAACAGAGAATAGTTTGCATATTGAAGAAACAATATACAACATAAGAAACAATGTAAACATAAAAAATGGAATCCAGCTTTGACTAAAGTCCACATTTTACTCAAGGTTTGTACACTTTCAACACAAAAACGTGCTATACATTATGTATCTCAAGCAAACAATACAAGGGGTTGATGGATCAACTTTGTATTTCATAACAAATTTAAAACAAAAACTAGCTAATCTAGCTTTGTTTCAGCCACCCTGCCGACACGCACACACACTGTCACTAGCCTTGTGGTGCACTCAGTTTGAAATCACAAAACTCCTTAACTTTGACAGCCAGGTCGCTACAATGATTAACTAAAAATAAAATAGAATCCACTTTGCCTTGTTGGTTAAACTTATTGGCACCCTGCAGAGAAGAAAATGTCTACAGAAGAAACAATGTAAACATAAAAAATGGAATCCAGCCTTGACAAAAGTCCACATTTTAGTAAAGGTTTGTACACTTTCAACACAAAAAAGTGCTATACATTATGTATCTCAAGCAAACAATTCAAGGGATTGATGGATCAACTTTGTATTTCATAACAAATTTAAAACAACAACAACTAGCTAATCTAGCTTTATTTCCAGCCGCCCTGCCGACACGCACACACTCTGTCACTAGCCCTGTGGTGCACTCAGTTTGAAATCACAAGACTCCTTAACTTTAACAGCCAGGTTGCTACAATGCTTAACTAAAAATAAAATACAATCCACTTTGCCTTGTTGGCTAAACTTATTGGCACCCTGCAGAAGGGATGGGGTTTGGGGCAGTGTCGACAACGCCGTGGATACTTCCTGAATGTTTAAAAACCACACATCGTTTGTACATTGCTTTCTTTAGACTCATATTGAATGAGCAAAGCTAGAAAAATACCGTAAAAGGCTAAAAAAAACACTTAAATAGAACACAAAGTAGCAGAGTAGCTGACTGAATGAGCACCGGAGATCAATCAAACTTTACAAAAAACGTAGTTCTTCTGTTGTTTCACGTTAGCTTAGCGGTTAGCATGCCTGCTCCTGGCTTGCGCTCGGTGTGTTACATGTTTAGCCTCGTCCTCCGGTGATAGTAATACTTTAGGAATATTAGGAAATGCAGTTTATGAGCCATAATGGAGGTGATTATTATTACCTTAAGGGAGTGTATGGAGACACATAATTAGCTGCCAGCTTCTCAACAGGGGGACTAAAAATGAATAAAATATTGGCAATTGTGTTTGACATTGAAAGGCAACAATCGGCAAAGGCGATCAAGTACTGTTTAATCAAAATCATCCGATACTGAACGGTGGCCGATCGATCGGCACGTCCCTATTTATAACGGAAAATTAAGCCCTCTATTTAGGGACCGCAATGTCCCTTTGGGACAGAGGACCCTATTGTAATTGTAAGGTTTTATTATTATTATATCGGCCGCCTCTTTGAGCTGTAATTTGACCCACTAAACCTGCTTCAAAACTCACCATATTTGACACACACATCAGGACTGGCGAAAATTGCCATCTAATAAAAAAAATAATAAAAAAAATAAAAACTCAAAATTTCGCTCTAGCGCCCCCTAGGAAAAAACACAGACAAAACTGCTTGTAACTTCCGGTAGGAATATCGTACATACATTAAACAAAAACCTCTATGTAGGTCTAACTTAGACCTAGATTTCATACATTGACATCCTTCAACAAAAATCAACAGAAAGTTGGCAATTCCCCCTTCAGAAAAAAAGTTTACTAAAAACAGTCACTTTTGCCTCTTTGAGCTGTAATTTGACCCCCTTAACATGCATCAAAACTCACCAAACTGGAGACACACATCAGGATTGGCGAAAATTGCGATCTAATAAAAAACCCAACTCCAAAACTCAAAATTGCGCTCTAGCGCCCCCTAGGAAGAAAACACAGACACAACTGCTCCTAGGAAGAAAACTCAGACAAAATTGCCTGTAACTTCCAGTAGGAATGTCGTAGAGACATGAAACAAAAACCTCTATGTAGGTCTTACTTAGACCTACATTTCATAAATTGACAACCCCCAGAAAAAATCAACAGGAAGTTAGCAATTCGCCCTTCAAAACAAAAGTTTTATAAAAACTGGTCACCTATTTTCAAACATTATCTCCTCTGAGCGCGTTTGTCGTGTCGGCTTCAAACTAGCACAGGAGAGAGATTGAACCCTTCTGATTAAAAGTTGACAAAAGAGTTTTAATAACTGCTCCGGTTTGGATTTTATGTGCCGTCAAAGTCGGTCCCGTCCATCGCTGCTTGCAGCTTTAAATCTACGTGGATTTGCACCAAACCTACTGAGTGCTATCTTAACAGATGTGCTCCAACTCCACAGATTCTCATGACCATCTCTACAATTGCAGGGAGTGAGCTCCTGCACTTGATATGCACACCCACTTATTATAAGGAGCGTTGCATTGTGCTCAGCTATAGGCAGCAAGCCTTTGTGGTTTGTGGTGGCGTGTGTGTCTCTACACTCAGATGCATGTGTGACCTATCAGATTTATTTAGAGGAAAAGTGTGCAGTTTTAACTCCGATCCAGCGTGTGTGCATGTGTGTGTGTGTGTGCACAAGCGGTCAAAATGCTACCGGTCTAAAATTAAAATCAGGGTTTTTGAAACCTCTCTAATTAAAGTGGGGAGGACCCGGGCCTATTTTGAGAACTGCGGCCATGCACGCCCTTTGCCACATGAGTGTTTGCAAGCTGATGGATGAACACACACACACACACAAGGTCTTCCACTTGGAGGTATTAGACAATCCACTGACTTGAAAACAGAAAGTGTCTTTCCCAAAGAGCATGAACGCTGCTGTAGGAATATTAGCAGATGGAATATTGCTGCAAGACGAACCCGAGTGGAATGTTTATGGCTGCCTCGCACGAACACAATAGTCGTCTTAACCACAGAGTAAAGTGTTTTTACACCTCTAATGAGGCAATTTGGTGAATTTGGCCTCTTGAATCAGTGAGTGGAATGCTCTGTACAACTGGCACACATTGTCTCATTGTTTTTTGTCTCATAACCAGCCTCTGTTTTCTGCTCCTGAGCAAAAGGGTGCTGGAACATTAGGCTGCTTGTACAAAAGTGCTGGAAAAAAATGCTATTCCAGTTTCCCTATGAGGCATAATTTGTAATTCGTACTGTGCTTGTTGTGTTGTCACTAACACACTTTTCACTGTGTCCTACTAATGATTTCTAATTCTCATCAGATTCATCACCATGGGTGGTTTATTTTTAAACCCTTAATAGTGCACACTACACTAGAATATACAAACATTTAATCCGAGATAATAGTTTCCGATATGCTCACCAAGTTACATTGGCGAACACCACATGTTTACACCGGCACAAAAAGAAGTAAAAATAATATATTTGTTATTACATATACTATTAAAATAGTATTATACTATATTTTATTTTACATTGCATAATAAAATATATGAATTTTATATAAATACATATCTATATATATATATATATATATATATATATATATATATATATATATATATATATATATATATGTGTATGTATATATATATAAAACTATATATATAAAACTATATATATAACATATGTATATGTATACATATATACACATTTTACATTATTACATTAAATATACTGTATATAGATAGATATAGATTTATAAGTGTTTATATACAAGTATATATGTAACTACATATAATATATATATATATATATATATATATATATATATATATATATATATATATATATATATATATATATATATATATATATATACATAAATACATGTTACTTATCTAAGAATGGATAGAAAGCAAAAATGAAAAAAAAGTGTAAAATAGTCAAACTAATAAATAAATACATTAAAATTAATACATATAAAATTAAAATAAATACATAAATAGTCAAAATTATGGTATAATGTATGAATAAAAGGCTATTTGCAATAACTTGTGAAATAATGATGGACGAAAGAAATTGGGATAGCGGATCTCAGGTATATATGTCATATTTGATTTTCTTGCTCAAGCTCTTGTGAATAGTTTTATTAAATTATTGAAATGCCAAAAGGATTAGGTCATTTTTGTCAAAATGTTTTCCCCAATTTTTATTTTTTTTAAACATTATTACATATGTATATTTCTTTATTCAAAATTAATTAATTAATTACTACATTACATTAATTAATACATTTCATATATTTTGTAGTAATATATATTGATTGGGGAATTTTCGATTTGAGTTATTTTTAGAGCCAAACAGGACATAAAAGTCCTCGAAGGGTGTAAAACATTTAGGATTTTTGTTTTGTTTTTGTTTTACACTTCTTTTTTTTCTCAAATTCCTCAATACACCTCAGTCCTTAACAAAAACTATCAAACATCTCATGTTTTTGTTTAATTTTGACCCTTTTGAAGGACTTTTGATCAGATAATGTCATAGGTTTAAATTCGTAAAATTACTTATGTTATACAATTACAAAACTCATTGACAATATTGACATGTGACTTTGGGCAAGGTGTTTCATCTTGCTCAGCTGAAAACATGCTCTGCCTCCATTTTATGATCGATGGATTGGGGAAGTGTCGTACAAATTAGAGCTGGAAAAGCTATGATTTTTTTCTTAAACGTTCACAAGTTCACTAGTTTAATCAAATGTGAAACCCCCTGATTTCCTTCATAGATTTACTGAACACCAGGAGTGTGAGAATTCTGGATTGTTATATTAGAAGTCGCCATTGTATAATATTTATTTTATTTTATGCATTAATTTATTTTACCTGACTGAACCACCGTCATCTTCATGACTTGTTGTTTTTGTGTTATTCTTTGTTGCTTTCATAATTGTATTTTTATATTGGGGTTTTTTCCTTGATTTTATTTATTCATATTTTATTTTATTTATTTTTGTATTTTATTTTATTAGGGAGGTTTCATGATAAAAAATCTTTAAAAAATCTGAGCATTGTAATTTTTTATCTATGCAGCGTGTTGTACTGCACCATTAATGCTGAATATAGCATATTACAGAGGGAAAAACAGCCTTTAAAAGGTTAAAATGAGGGGGAAAAAAGAATATTACATGTTTGGAATTTTTGTTTGAGAGATTTTAGGAAAGGAAATAAAAATATGAATCCAAAATGTTGTTATGCCTTTAAAAATAAAGGCCTTTTATGTGTTGTTTAGCTTTAGCTTTTATTGAAAAACTGGCAGCGTATCGCACACCTGTGAAAGAATTGGACAACTTTTTTTTTAAATTTAATATGAAAAAACTATTTCCGAAAAATCATGGATAATAAGTACCACTGATAGTCACACACACACTAGGTGTGGTGAAATTACTCTCTGCATTTGACCCATCCCCTTGTTCCACCCACTGGGAGGTGAGGGGAGCAGTGAGCAGCAGCGGTGGCCGTGCTCGGGAATTATTTTGGTGATTTAACCCCCAACTCCAACCCTTGATGCTGAGTGCCAAGCAGGGAGGTACCCTAGGATGCCGAGAAGGTAGGCGGTGTGCAAGTGGAAGGTCCCTTTATTAGGTACCTAGCAGAGTATCAAAAACAAAGAGCACCAGCGTGGGACAAGCTGTCAACCACGGGTGAAAATGCAGAAAAGATACAACATTTAAAAAATGTTCATGTACAACTCCACAATAATATTATTTCAATGCCTACTTATTGCATTTTTAGTATTATAAAATGGCTGCAGTCAGTTTTGAACATAACGTTCATGTTTTTGGTCTGTGGGAGGAAGTCATAAGACAGACATGTACAACATTCAAACTATGGACCTCCATGCAACTCGGAAAGATGGATTTTCACTTCACGTGGCCCCTAAAAGAGTTTTAGATGACAAATGATCGTGCAATCCGATCCTTCAAAAACAGAACTGTATGCATGTTGGTGATTGTTTATCTTTTCCCAGCTTCTTCCTTTCAGTTGAGTGATCTATAAAAAGATATCTACTCGCCTTCAACTCTTTGCAACTCGTAATTGACGAGGCTTGACGGCGCGAAACGTCGCTGGCGGAGGGAAATAATGACGGTTCTCTACAATGGCCCATTGTTGCATTCAGGGAAAATAAATCAGTGAGATTTCCATCATGGTTCATTCATGCTTGGAGAGTTATATGATTGCTGTACTTTCAGCCGTTTTACTTTCATTCTGTTTTATCTGATTTGGTTTTAATGCGAATGAACACAATTGTGTGTTTAAACAAATAGGAGAAAGGAAGCAAGCAGACGTGTGTTATTATAACGCTGAGGATGAATGCACTATTGTCATGAATATCACACACACACACACTACAGCCACAGGCATTCCCAATATAGACATCCATTATGCTCGTGTGTGTGTGTGTGTGTGTGTGTTCATGAGTGTGTGCAGACCCACAACGGGAAATTCGGGGGCCGCTGTGGTCAAACACAGGGAGAGGGAAGTTAGCACTGGCAAGGAAACGTCAAAGTCAGGCATTTTTGGAGTAAGATAAGAAGAGTTTGGCGCGAAAGGAAAAACTAAAACAACACCGAGCCCCATCTTTGTGTCTTTGCCAAGTTTGACAAAAAAAAAATTAAAAAAACATAAAAAATTTCACTGCAGTTTAATCAACATGAATTCGATGTGAGAGGGAGGGTCATTTGACCTGCGATAAAGTCCCTGCCTTGTGTGGCATTGGCAGGTGCTCTAATGGGCTGTAAGCTGGGCATATCCAATGTCAGGTCTTTGTTTGCGTTTTTGATTTATTGCTGACCGCTGCCCCCTGCTCACGTCTGGAGGGTCGCCGCCCCCGCCCCCCCTCCCCCCTCCTCTCAACACCTTCCCGCCCCCCACATAAATAAACTCCAGCTTTGCAGGAATGCCTATCGGGATCCTCCCCGCTGATAAGAGGACCGTTTGGGACGTCTCATCGTACTCCCGTCTGGACACACAGACCCACTCAGACACATCTGCCAGCTCTTCGCAGGCCGGGTCCACGTGGGCCACGAGCTTTCGATCCGCCGAAAAAAAATGATAGCTGAGAGGATTCAGATTGATACCAATGTGGACAATCAAACATTCTGTCGGGATGAGTCGGCTTCGAGTGAACGGAGGCCAACAGATGTGAGCAATAACGCGCTCGATGCCAGACACCTACAAACGCCTCCTGCTAAATGTTTAGTGCAAACTTTGAAGTTGTGCAATTCGGAATTTGACCAAAAAGCTTCAGGAAAAATGTGCCTCTAAAGTTGCCAGCGAGTGATTGAAGTGTAGACTTGAAACTTGAATTCAAGAGGAGTCTACAGCGGCAGTCCAAAATACACACAAACTCCCAAAACACATGCAATACGTTAAAATCGAGAGCCCTATAATATTCTTTCAAAAAAAGTCAAATGAATACGGAACATTCACCTTTTCTTCTGGGCAATGTATTTGTATTAGAGGCGTCCCCATCCTATATCGATATCGGTCTGATCAGTGGCGGGCCGTGCGTTTCCCACCTAGGGCTTCAGTGATTATCTCTCAAAATACCATAATTGATGTCCCCACATGACCATTGCTGGAGAAATACCATACAGAAACACTTTTATGCACTACTGGGCATTGAATCACCACCAACATTGTACAAAACGGGTTATTTTCTGGCGCATTTAAAAATCAATAAACAAATCATATGTGGTACTGTCAAAATTTAAATTTCAAAAAACATATTAAACGTGAAAAAATAGAGAAATAAAATATCTGAATTCACAATCTGCAGAACCCATTCGAGCTTCCGGGGTTGGCCGACATGGTCTCACAAGATGTAGTTTCTCTTTAAACATCCTTCTTGAAAATGGCCTTGCAAATAGTTTCTTCACAGTTCCAGTTTTTCCCATGTTACGTAATTCAATTTCCGTTTTTTACCATCTACACCAGGGAGATCCAGACATTTCCCACTCAGGGCTGCGACTAAAAACTAAAAGAATGCGGGGAGACCCTTTGATACATTTTGTACATTAAAGGGGAACATTATCACCAGACCTATGTAAGCGTCAATATATACCTTGATGTTGCAGAAAAAAGACAATTTTTTTTTAACCGATTTCCAAACTCTAAATGGGTGAATTTTGGCGAATTAAACGCATTTCTAATATTCGCTCTCGGAGCGATGACGTCACAACAGCTCTGTTATTTTCCGTTTTTTCGACTATTTTCCGTACCTTGGAGACATCATGCCTCGTTGGTGTGTTGTCGGAGGGTGTAACAACACGAACAGGGACGGATTCAAGTTGCATCAGTGGCCCAAAGATGCGAAAGTGGCAAGAAATTGGACGTTTGTTCCGCACACTTTACTGACGAAAGCTATGCTACGACAGAGATGGCAAGAATGTGTGGATATCCTGCGACACTCAAAGCAGATGCATTTCCAATGATAAAGTCAAAGAAATCTGCCGCCAGACCCCCATTGAATCTGCCAGAATGTGTGAGCAATTCAGGGACAAAGGACCTCGGTAGCACGGCAAGCAATGGCGGCAGTTTGTTCCCGCAGACGAGCGAGCTATCGACCCTAGCTTCCCTGGCCTGCTGACATCAACTACAAAACTGGACAGATCAGCTTTCAGGAAAAGAGCACGGATGAGGGTATGTTTACAGAATATATTAATTGATGAAAATTAAATTAAAGTGCATGTTGTTGCCAAATGTATTTCATATGCTGTAAACCTAGTTCATAGTTGTTAGTTTCCTTTAATGCCAAACAAACACATACCAATCGTTGATTAGAAGGCGATCGCCGAATTCGTCCTCGCTTTCTCCCGTGTCGCTGGCTGTCGTGTCGTTTTCGTCGGTTTCGCTTGCATACGGTTCAAACCGATATGGCTCAATAGCTTCAGTTTCTTCTTCAATTTCGTTTTCGCTACCTGCCTCCACACTACAACCATCCGTTTCAATACGTGCGTAATCTGTTGAATCGCTTAAGCCGCTGAAATCCGAGTCTGAATCCGAGCTAATGTCGCTATAGCTTGCAGTTCTTTCCGCCATGTTTGTGTTGGCTTCACTATGTGACGTCACAGGAAAATGGACGGGTGGTTAAAATCAGGCACTTTGAAGCTTTTTTTAGGGATATTGCGTGATGGGTAAAATTTTGAATAAAACTTCGAAAAATATAATAAGCCACTGGGAACTGATTTTTAATGGTTTTAACAATTCTGAAATTGTGATAATGTTCCCCTTTAATGATGCAACGACATATTCAATATGTACATTTGTATACGCAAAACTGTTTAAAAAAAATACATTGTTATCTTAGCTTTTGTGTTTATAGAGGGCAAAGCAAATGCTGGTCGTGTCAACAACAGCTGGCTAGCATTAGCATTAGCACTAGCACAGTGTTTTTTCTGTGCTTTTTCCACAGCTTTATTTGGTAAAAAAATAAAAATAAAAAATAAAAAAAAACATCACAAATGTTTCTTCTCACGATGAAAACATTTAGGTCACATCACATAAATGTCCGTGAATTTCAGGGTTAAACTGTATATTCCGTATTTATTGGCCAATTCCGTGATTCCGTTATAGGGCCCGATAAATAGTAGGTTTGGTATTAAGGTCACGGTTTGGTTTATTTTCGGTAAAGTAAAGGTCTGAAACCTCAATAGGTTAGTGTGTATTAAAACATGTGCGAACTGGATAGCGTACGCGGAGAGCTGATCTACTAAACTTGTGTGCAGAGGATTGCGTTTGTTAAATGAGCGCAATCCATTCTTGCGTTTGTTTTCATGAATATGCAAAATATACGCTGATTATTAGAACGCCCACTATACTGGGAGAAGGAAATGCAAATATGATCATTTGGCGCTCGCAATGTGATCTATCAAGACTAGAGATGTCCGATAGTTATCGACCGATAAATGCTTTAAAATGTAATATCGGAAATTATTGGTATCGGTTTCAAAAAGTAAAATTAATGACTTTTTAACACGCCGCTGTACGGAGCGGTACATATCCGGTAAAACACGGACGTAGGGAGAAGTAGTCAGCAGCCCATCCCCTCTCCCCTCTCCCACACACAACACAGGAGTTGACGACGCTTGATGACCTCATCAAACCGCTGCGAGCGCAGCATAACAACAACAAGAGTGTTGTTGCCGGTGCTGTAGCCGTGGCTAACAAGCCAGCTCACTCGGTGACTAACGACACCATGTCTATGGTTTGGGATTATTTTAAAGTGTGTCTGATGGACAGAAAACTGGCAATTTGCAATGACTGCAAAAAGTTGGTTATGCGAGGAGGAACCAAGACGGCTTCCTTTAATACGAGCAATTTGATCTTCCACCTCTTCAAGAATCATAAGGAGATACATGATGAATACAAGCGGAAGATGGATGAAAAGCAAACACCGAAAAAAAGTAGTACCACACATTAGTCGCTTAAAGACTCCGCCGAGAAAAACAAAAATACAACAAAAACCACCCCAAGGCGAAAGCCCGAGTTGTGGTCAGGTGCCCTGTCTCAACGCAGCATTGCAGAAGCTCTGACTGACTGGTAGGCCACTTCAAGCACTCACCACTAGCTTGCAGAACATTTTTGTTACTCATACAAATACGTTAGAGCAGGGCAGATTGAGCCCAGTTTATAATTTCCTGTTATACGGTATACCAGGCAGTCTTGCACTAAAGGAGGACTATGTTATTGTTTACTTTATTACTCTAGTATACTCTGGACTGAAGCTGTGTGCCTTCATTGTTTTTGTAGCTGTTGTTTTGAGGCATGTTTAAAAAAAATAAAAAATAATGCACTTTGTGAAAGTCAAAGTATAGTATTTCCCATAGTTGTAGTGGGTATCAGGATTATCTCAGGGAGTGCATGTCTCAAATTCCAAGCTGCTATTTTGAGGCATGTTAAAAAAATAATGCACTTTTTGACTTCATTAATAAATATGGCAGTGCCATGTTGGCACTTTTTTCCATAACTTGAGTTGAAGTTGTTCTCTTATTTTGGAAAACCTTGTTACATTGTTTAATGCATCCAGCGGGGCATCACAACAAAATTAGGCATAATAATGTGTTAATTCCACGACTGTATATATCGGTATCGGTTGATGTCGGAATCGTAATTAAGAGTTGAAAAATATCGGATATCGGCAAAAAAGCCATTATCGGACATCTCTAAACAAGACTGGCACTCTTTTGCGGCCGCCGTATTACGTCTATATTGAGTACATTTGAAATGTCGGTGCAAACTGGCACAGTTACGCACAAATGGCTTTGAGAAAGAAGGCGATCCCGCTACTAAACAACAGACGAGGATCCGCATGTTTTTTTTTTCTTCGCACTGTTGCCATGACTCCCGCTAGTCCAAGCTAACTAGGCTTCAGGGTGAGATCTGCACGCTTCCACGCCACTTCTTTTTACGGCTGTTTAAAAGCCTTCTACTTAACGCTCCTATGAACATGCTGTATACGTGGGAAATACTCTTAATACAGTATGGGAGTATTCTCCACTAGCATGTGCTAAATATGAATCAAGAGTGAGGGATTGTTGACTTAGCGTAGATAAAGGCAGGAAGGATCCCAAACAATTTAGGACCAATTTAGAAATGAGTAAAAGCTGAAATTCGAAGTGGAAGTAATGCAGCCGTTGATGTGAAAATATTTGCTTGGGGTATTTTTACCAAAATGACAATGACATTCCTAGACTCAAGTGTAACCTGGCTTTAACTGCAGCTGTCAAGGGCCACCATGTTGACCTCACTGCATCTGTGGCGTCTAATTTGGGTAAGCGCCCGAGCTGACACCGACAATGACGACAGAAAGAACAATCGCACGTCGAAGCACTACCACTAAGTCTATTCAAACAATACAACAACTGATTTTACACACTTTGTTTGATCTTTAACACGCTTGAATGTCAAACACTCATCAATCCAGCCATTCAATAACTGGGTCAAAGTCCTACAGAAGAAGGATACAGGATGTTGATGTCAGTATTAGACATGAAATGCTGTACAGTATCAGTATACAGTGGTAACTCAACTTAGTATAAGAGTGTTTTAAGATAAGAGCTGCCTCTCACCGAGCAAAAATGTGAGATGCAACAACCCCGTCATTATTTGGTGTAGCAATTGAACCCCGTAAGATCCGACCCAAACATTTGGTCTTAACCGCTAGCATTAGCTTATAGCTAGCGATCGACATAGATTTGTTTTCCAACCAGGAAGAAAGTGACTAAAGCAGAATGAGTCCGTTGCCAGCCATGAGTGTTAAAACAATTTTCAAATGGCGTACATTTATCCATGAAAATATGGAAAAGCTGCTGAAGGTGTGTTTGATAAAGAGGTAGCTGGAAGGATATACCATTGAAGTCTACTCTCCAA
The DNA here is from genome assembly GCF_033978685.3 of Nerophis lumbriciformis. Lineage (NCBI taxonomy): Eukaryota > Metazoa > Chordata > Actinopteri > Syngnathiformes > Syngnathidae > Nerophis > Nerophis lumbriciformis. Next base: position 28,979,574 of record NC_084559.2, on the reverse strand, counting down.
GTTAAATACTATACATTATTTTTTATATTACTTCATAAAACTATTGTATTTTCCGGATTATAAACCGCTACTTTTTTCCTAAACTTTGAACCCTGCGGTTTATATGAAGGTGTGGCTAATCTGTAGATTTTCCTACGCTAATTTAAATAATTCACTTTGAAAAACTGTTGAAAGTGTTTACAAAGTACAAAGAACAATTATATTATATATGTATATATATATATATATATATATATATATATATATATATATATATATATATATATATATATATATATACATACATACATATATATATATATATATGTGTATGTATGTATGTATGTATGTATATATATATACTGTATATATATATATATACAGTATATATATATATACATACATACATACATACATACATATACATATATATATATATATATATATATATATTTATATATATATCTTGAACCTTATAAAAAACGTACGGTATATATATGCGGCTTATAGTCTGGTGCATTTTAGGGTTGTACGGTATACCGGTATTAGTATAGTACCGCGATACTAATGAATCATATTCGGTACTATACCGCCTCTGAAATGTACCGGCGTCAAAATGTAAACAAACGCCATTGGTGGATCTACACCTAACATCCACTGTAATGATACCAAGTACAGGAACATATCTAGTCGATACTACTATGATTACGTCGATATATTTTGGCATCACAACATCTTCTTTCGTTGTTTTTTTATTTATATTATGTTTATAAACTCAGGAATATGTCCCTGGACACATGAGGACTTTGAATATGACCAATGTATGATCCTGTAACGACTTGGTATCGGATTGATACCCACATGTGTGGTATCATCCAAAACTAATGTGAAGTATCAAACAACAGAAGAATAAATGGTTATTACATTTTAGCAGAAGAGTAGATAGAACATGTTAAAAGAGAAAGTAAGCAGATATTAACAGTAAATGAACAAGTAGATTAATAATTCATTTTATACCACTTGTCCTTAATAATGTTGACAAAATGATAGAATGGAAAATGACACAATATGTTACTGCATATGTCAGCAGACTAATTAGGAGCCTTTGTTTGCTTACTTACTAATGAAAGACAAGTTGTCTTGTATGTTCACTATTTTATTTAAGGACAAACTTGCAATAAGAAACATATGTTTAATGTTCCCTAAGATTTTTTGTTTAAATAAAGCCAATAATGCCATTTTTTGTGCTCCCCTTTATTTAGAAAAGTATTGAAAAGTACCGAAAAGTATCGGAATAATTTTGGGACAACACTAATATGGCCAATATAGGGGGAAAAAAATGTGTGAGTGCGGCTTATATTCCAGGGCGGTTTATAGTCTGGAAATAATACACTTTATAAATAGTACTTTTTTATCTAAAAGTTAGTTTTTTTCTTTAAAAGGCATGTTACATGTTAAACTTGTGCTTTTTTTGGGTAGGGCTAGGCTTCAATTAAATTGTTTTCTAATCATTTTAATAGCAGACGTTGATTTGAGATACAAGTGTTTTGAGTTGAGAGCTACGTCACAGAGCTAATTGAGCTCATAAATCGAGGTACCACTGTATATACATTATGCTGGAAAGGCCCGTAGACACAATCCATTAATAGTGTGTTGGAGTGCGGAATGCAGTCATGGTGTATCCATCTTCTGGCTTTTTTTCATCCCCCCTTCACGCATAAAGGCTAATAACAATAATAGAGGCACGGAGGGCCAGCTATGCTCCCCCTCTCCTTCTCCCGTCTCCCCCCAGTGTCAAAGATGTATTTGTCAGGGGGAGTTAGAGTCTCCGGGGACACGTCCCTCTGAACCGCCAGCCAAACTTCTCCCCTGTGTTCCTACGTGGCCTTTACATTGCACTTTCTCCTTCTCCTTTATTTTCCTTTTTTTTTTTTTTGCACCGTCCATCATTTGTCACTAATGAACAAATGCACTTTTCACTCCTCTTATCTGTCCTCCCCCCACCCCCAGAGAAGCAGCTCCTCTGCGGCCGTGCATAATGAGAACTAAACACAAGCCTGCGCAGGCTCACATCTGGAAGGAGTTTGGACATGGCAGTTTCCTACCAAGACGCCTAAATATTTAGGTTAAGAGTTACTGCGTGTGGACGAGCCTGTGATAAAGGGGTGGGAAAGGGAGAGAAATCGGGGTGTTGGAGATAAAGAAAAAGAGGGAAAGTGGACAGATGACTGGCTGTCACTTGCATAATGCACCATTAAAGCACTGATAAGCGTTTATAGGGTAGAGGTGAGGGTGGACTACATAAGAGGTGGTGATATTGGGCTGGCAGGAAAAACAAACAACTTGTTTTCGTAAACAAATCCACATTGGGATTTCCCAGGAGGATGAGGGGCCTCGGCTGGAATGTTCACAGGGGCCAGCTGTTGCACGTTACACGTGTATAGCAGCCGGCCCCGGAAGCCTCTGGACCTGCTGAGTCCACCTACAGATTTTTGCCTCATAGGAGAACCCCGAAAGAGAGAGAGCAAGAGAGAGAGAGAGAGCACCTGGAATACTGTCAGCAGCGGATGGAGGAATGTCAGGAATAACATGAATATGAACACACATTCCACATCTGGAGCAAATGTCACCGATTGGTAACAAAACAAGCTCATTGAATGTGTTCATGTTCATATTATTATTAGCATGCATGGAATGATTGCATTACTTATTTTATTTTACGGTTTACTGATACTTATTTGTTACATGGGACAATACACATTAACAATGTGTCAAATGTAACTGTGCCAAATTGTAGCCAATGGCTAATTTCCATCTTTCTTCATTTAAATTTCTAAATCATAAAAAAAAAAAAATAATAAAATATTATTATTATTATTTTCATTTTTATTTTTATGTATTCATTTATTCATTTATTTTAAAGTATCTCACACATCCCCTTTGTAAAGTAAATATGTAAAACAGATCAACAACAATATTTGCCCATGTGGCTGGCAGGACAAGTAAAAGAAAAAACAACAACTTTTAAAGTAACAAAGTACAATTAAAGTAGTTCCCAACACATTTCTAGCTAATAGTTGCACTACTTTTTTTAAATTTTTAGTTTCATTATTAAATTGTCTTAATTTTATTTCTAAATATCTATCATTATTATTATTACTATTATTATTTATTTATTTATGTATTTATTTATGTATTACATTTTCTTATTTTTTTAAAAAAACTATCATTATAGTTTAGTTATTAAATTGTCTTAATTTAATTTTTAAATATCTATCATTATTATTATTATTATTATTATTATTATTATTATTATTATTATTATCTATGTATTTATTTATATATTACATTTTCTTATTTTTTTTTAAATATCTATCATTATTATCATTATTATTAGTTTATTCATTTAAATTTTTAAATCATTAAAAAAAAAAATATATATATATATATATACACCGGTATATTTTATTTTTTTATTTTATTTTTATGTATGTATTTATTTATTTATTTATTTTAAAGTATCTCGCACATCCCCTTTGTAAAGTAAATATGTACCACGGATCAACAACAATATTTGCCGATGTGGCTGGCAGGACAAGTAAAAGGAAAAAAATAATAATCATTTAAAGTAACAAAGTACAATTAAAATAGTTCCCAACACATTTCCAGCTAATAATTGCATTACTTTAAAAACATTTCAGTTTAATTATTAAATTGTTTTAATTTTATTTCTAAATATCTATCAATATTATTATTACTATTATTATTTATTTATGTATTTATTTATGTATTACATTTTCTTTTCTTTTTTTAAATAACTATCATTATAGTTTAGTTATTAACTCTATCATTATTATTATTATTATTATTATTATTATTATTCTTATTATTTATGTATTTATTTATGTATTATATATATATATTTTTTTTTTAATATCTATCATTATTATCATTATTATTATTATTATTATTATTATTATTGTTATTATTATTTAGTTTAAAGCATCTCACACACCTCTTTTGTAAAGTAAATATGTACAGCAGATCAAAAATATTATTTGCCCATGTGGCTGGACAGGACATGTTAGAAAACATTTTATAAAATAAAATAAAAATTGCTTTACTTTCAAACTAACAAAGTACGGTTAATAAAATATTTAAAAGCAACATTCCGGCTTATAATTGTTTCTTCAATTTATAATCATTTTTTCTTTATGTATTTATTTAATTTTAAGTATCTTACACACCCATTTTGTAAAGTACAGTAAATAAGTACAGCAGATATGGGCGTCTTCGATTAACAATATTATATGGCCCATGTGGCTGCACAGGACAGGTAAAAGAAAATCAATTGCTTTACTTTTCAAAGTAAAATATACAGTAAATCACTGTGAAATATCTTTGCAGCAATCTACTGTAACTGCAGAGCTAGGATGTTACGGTTAATTACAATAAAGTTACTACTAAATGCTGAAACTTCACAATTGTAATTTTATAGTTAACTAGAAAATTTCCACGGAAATTTTGATGGGCCTGCTATCTGTGCCCTGGACCTCTGGCCGGGGTTCGTCGGAAGCCGCCGTACTTTGAAGATGGTGCCGAGTGTCCGAATCTCTGAATTTTAGGTGTAACTGTACAAAATGAGCTACATAGCTAGCCTAAAACATTAGCATACTCACATGAATATCGTAACATTTAGCATGTGTACTAACTTTAGCATGCTAACAGTTAGCATTTTTCATATACCAAGTTGTATGACTGTAAGGTGTATGGCTGGGAAATAGAGAAAAAATTGTAAAATTGTATGAAAAAGTTAGGATGCTAAAGTTAGCTTGCTAGCATGCTAAGATTTGCATGCTAACAGTTAACAAGTGTCACATACCAAGTTATATGACTCTGGGGTAAACGGTTGCAAAACTAGTTTAAAAAATTAGCATGCTTATGATAGCATGCTAGCAAGCTAACGTTAGCATGGTAACAGTTATCGTGTGTCACATACCAAGTTACATGACTCTAAGGTGTATGGCTGGGGAAATAGAGAAAAAATTGTAAAATTAGATGAAAAAGTTAAAATGCTAAAGTTAGCTTGCTAGCATGCTAACAGTTAACAAGTGTCACATACCAAGTTATATGCCTCTGGGGTAAACGGCTGCAAAACTAGCTCATAAAGTTAGTATGCTAATGTTAGCATGCTAGCAAGCTAACGTTAGCATGGTAACAGTTATCTTGTGTCACATACCAAGTTATATGACTCTAAGGTGAATGACTGGGGAATTAAAGAAAAAAGTGTAAAATTTGCACAAAAAAATTTAGCACTTTAATGTTAGCATGCTAACACGCTAATGTTAACATGCTAACAGTTAACAAATGAAACTTCACAGTTGTAATTTTATAGTTAATTATTCTCTCGGTTTAACAGCATACCGCCACCTATTGTACAAACAAGAGTTGTACAAATGATTCCCAAGCGTGGCCACCGCTGCTGCTCACTGCTCCCCTCACCTCCCAGGGGGTGGTACAAGGGGATGGGTCAAATGCAGAGGTTAATTTCACCACACCGAGTGTGTGTGTGTGTGTGTGACTTTAACTTTAATGTCGACACACCCTTTTAAGAGACAAATCCATTTGAATTCACAGTAATTTGTGGCAATATAAAAAGGGTTACAATTAGAGATGGCCGATAAATGCTTTAAAATGTAATATCGGAAATTATCGGGGTATCGGTTTTTTTTCTGTATCGTTTTTTTTTGTGGTTTTTTTTGGTTTTTTTATTAAATCAACATAAAAAACACAAGATACACTTACAATTAGTACACCAACCCAAAAAACCTCCCTCCCCTCATTCACACTCATTCACATAAAAGGGTTGTTTCTTTCTGTTATTAATATTCTGTTTTTATATTGTTTTACTTTCTTTTTTATTCAAGAAAATGTTTTTAATTTATTTATCTTATTTTATTTTTTATTTATTTTTTTTTAAAGGACCTTATCTTCACCATACCTGGTTGTCCAAAATAGGCATAATAATTAGGGATGTCCGATAATGGCTTTTTGCCGATATCCGATATTCCGATATTGTCCAACTCTTTATTTACCGATACCGATATCAACCGATACCGATATATACAGTCGTGGAATTAACACATTATTATGCTTAATTTGGACAACCAGGTATGGTGAAGATAAGGTCCTTTTTAAAAATAATAATAAAAGAAAATAAGATCAATAAATTAAAAACATTTTCTTGAATAAAAAAGAAAGTAAAACAATATAAAAACAGTTACATAGAAACTAGTAATGAATGAAAATGAGTAAAATGAACTGTTAAAGGTTAGTACTATTAGTGGACCAGCAGCACGCACAATCATGTGTGCTTACGGACTGTATCCCTTGCAGACTGTATTGATATATATTGATATATAATGTAGGAACCAGAATATTAATAACAGAAAGAAACAACCCTTTTGTGTGAATGAGTGTGAATGGGGGAGGGAGGTTTTTTGGGTTGGTGCACTAATTGTAAGTGTATCTTGTGTTTTATATGTTGATTTAATAAAAAAACAAAAACAAACAAAAAAAACAAAACGATACCAATCATTTCCGATATTACATTTTAAAGCATTTATCGGCCGATATTATCGGACATCTCTAATAATAATGTGTTAATTCTACCACTGTATATATCGGTATCGGTTGATATCGGTATCGGTTGATATCGGTATCGGTAATTAAGAGTTGGACAATATCGGAATATCGGCAAAAAGTCATTATCGGACATCCCTAGTTACAATCACAGTATTTTACTGTCAAATATCATATGGATATTGTCATTTGTTGTCATTTTTGATAACGGTATTTTACTGTGAAAATATACCGTGATGAAATCCTGGTGAATGTTTGACAGTGTGACTTTCGGCGCCATGTTGAGTATTTGCAGCAAAACAAGCTGACCATAATGAGTAGGTGTGGCAATGGAAGATTATCTTCAATCACCTCAAGCACCGCCGCCATTTTCTTCATGCCATGTGTTTAGCAGATGTATAATCCTGACTTTATTAAGCCAGCCTATAAATGGAGCACTTCAGCTCTCCTGGGGCATAAATCCACTTACTTTACCTCATGCGCTCGCTCCACTGCAGCCCTTTTCTTACAAGGAACAAACAAAGCAGCCGCAAAGAAAGTATTAGAAATCCTTCTTAAAGAGTGTGTATACACCAACGCCACCCAAAAATGTGTCGCCGATAGGTTATGAGCGCATTCGTCACGCGAGATTGTTTGTTTTGGCGTGGACCACACAAACGAGGACGAACATAAGCGACGAAAACTGGACGCTGAATTATTATGATGCGTTCCTTTGCCTCGGGGAAGGTAATTGCTATGGCGGCCATATTTAATGGAAGGATCCTGGGAAAGAAATGTGTTTGTGTTTATAGTCAGGGAAGTGGAGGGAGGATTTAAAGTGACAGGCTCGTGTCAAAGAGGCGGGGCCACGTGATGGCGATGATGATGATGATGATGATGATGTACAAAGTGACCCTCCGCTACAAACGGCTTCAAGATGTTCACTTTAGACCTGACAAGTATTATAATTGCACTCAGTTCGTAAGTTCACACACTTACATGACATAACATTAGGTACACCTGCGCAATCTCATGAGCTTTACAGTATTAACACAGTCGTGGTCAAAAGTTTACATACACTTGTGAAGAACATAATGTCATGGCTGTCTTTGGTTTCCAAACATTTCTACAACTCTTATTTTTTTGTGATAGAGTGATTGGAGCACATACTTGTTTGTTACAAAAAACATTCATGAAGTTTGGTTCTTTTATGAATTTATTATGGGTCTACTGAAAATGTGACCAAATCTGCTGGGTCAAAAGTATACATACAGCAATGTTGATTAGAGATGTCCGATCATTTCGGACTGCCGATATTATCGACCGATAAATGCTTTAAAATGTAATATCTGAAATTATCGGTATCGGCTTCAAAAAGTAAAATGTATGACTAAAACGCCGCTGTACGAAGTGGTACACGGACGTAGGGAGAAGTACAGAGCGCCAATAAACCTTAAAGGCACTGCCTTTGCGTGCCGGCCCAATATCTACGGCTTTTCACACACACAAGTGAATGCTAGCATACTTGGTCAACAGCCATACAGGTCACGCTGAGGGTGGCCGTATAAACAACTTTAACACTGTTACAAATATGCGCCACACTGTGAACCCACACCAAACAAGAATGGCAAACACATTTCTGGAGAACATCCGCACCGAAACACAACATAAACACAACAGAACAAATACTCAGAACCCCTTGCAGCACTAACTCTTCCGGGATGCTACAATACACCCCCCCCCCCCCGCTGCCCCCCCCCCCCCCCACCTCAACCCCGCTACAATATAACCCCCCCCGCTGCCCCCTACCCCCCCCCCCCCACCTCAACCCCGCCCACATCAACCTTCTCATGCTCTCTCAGGGAGAGCATGTCCCAAATTCCAAGCTGCTGTTTTGAGGCATGTTAAAAAAAATAATGCACTTTGTGACTTCAATAATAAATATGGCAGTGCCATGTTGGCATTTTTTTCCATAACTTGAGTTTATTTATTGTGGAAAACCTTGTGACATTGTTACATTTAGCGGGGCATCACAACAAAATTAGGCATTGATTGATTGATTGAAACTTTTATTAGTAGATTGTACAGTACAGTACATATTCCGTACAATTGACCACTAAATGGTAACACCCGAATAAGTTTTTCAACTTTTTTAAGTCGGGGTCCACGTAAATCAATTCATGGTAAAATAATCATGTGTTAATTCCACAACTGTATGTATCGGTATTGGTTGATATCGGAATCGGTATTTAAGAGTTGGACAATATCGGAATATCGGATATCGGCAAAAAAGCCATTATCGGACATCTCTAATGTTAATATTTGGTTACATGTCCCTTGGCAAGTTTCACTGCAATAAGGCGCTTTTGGTAGCCACCCACAAGCTTCTGGTTGAACTTTTGACCACTCCTCTTGACAAAATGGGTGCAGTTCAGCTAAATGTGTTGGTTTTCTGACATGGACTTGTTTCTTCAGCATTGTCCACACATTTAAGTCAGGACTTTGGGAAGGCCATTCTAAAACCTTAATTCTAGCCTGATTTAGCCAATTCTTTACCATTTTTGACGTCTGTTTGGGGTCATTCTCCTGTTGGAACACCCAACTGCGCCCAAGACCCAACCTCCGGGCTGATGATTTTTGGTTGTCCCGAAGAATTTGGAGGTAATCTTCCTTTTTGTCCCATTTACTCTCTGTAAAGCACAAGTTCCATTGGCAGCAAAACAGGCCCAGAGCATAATACTACCACCACCATGCTTAACGGTAGGTTTGGTGTTCCTGGGATTAAAGGCCTCCTCCAGTTTATTTTAGTCTTTATTTGAAGGGACAATGCACAGAAACATTAAACTCAAAGACAGATATGTTCTGTACCAGATTATAGCTAAATAGCTCATTTCCATCTGCAGTCCATGGCTGCCTAAATTAAAGGGATACAAAAATCATGTAATAAAATTATGACAATAAAATCATACTATAGCAGTAATCAAATTAAGAAAAGTCATAAAATGCCCTTTCATGGACACATACTTAATATACAATACAATCACACCTCATTTACATCATCACACACAGACAATACATGCTCTTCTTCACATCTGTCATCATTTGTAAAAACAATCATGATTTTAACAGACACACCTCACAATTTACAACAAAAATGCTCTCATGGATAAATATAATACACATTAAGTTGATGTGTCAAACATAGTGCCCACCTTAGTGACCGTGTGAGCAGCTCCCAACATATTGCTGGGTATTGTGGCCAAACAGCTAAATTTTTGTTTCATCTGACCACAGAACTTTCCTCCAGAAGGTATTATCTTTGTCCATGTGATGTCAATTTTGTCATGAGGAGTGGTCAAAAATTCAACCAGACGCCTTCCAGAAGCTTGTGGATGACTAAAAGCGCCTTATTGCAGTGAAACTTGCCAAAGGACATATCACCAAATATTAACATTGCTCTATGTATACTTTTGACCCAGCAGATTTGGTCACCTGTTCAGTAGACCCATAATAAATTCATAAAAGAACCAAACTTCATGAATGTTTTTTGGTGACAAACAAGTATTTGCTCCAATCACTCTATCACAAAAAAATAAGACTTGTAGAAATTATTGGGAACTCAAGACAGCCATGACATAATGTTCTTTACAAGTGTATGTAAACTTGTGACCACGACTGTATGTGTATTAAACTAAAGCCCTGCAGTATTTGACAAGGTGAAACGCAAAATAGTGAGGCAAAGTAGTATTAAAAATTAAATTATAACATTTATGGTTACATTGCATGTATTTTCTTTATTTTAAAATGCAGGTCCCTGCTATTAAGAAGTACCTAACACGTACAGTAGTACTGCGACTTATTGGTTCTCTTAACTGAAAGCATTTGTATCTCAAATCAACGTCTCTCATTGCAAGTGAATTAAATCAACCAAAACAACACGAGTTTAACATGTAACATGCCTTTTAAGAATAACAACTTTTGGATGAAAAACATAGTAAGCCTAACTATTCATTAAAAACAAAGCAAACAAGTATGTTCAATAAGTTGGCCACTGTAACATTACATACAGAGTAACACTGTTTGAATATTAAAAAATAAAACACTGTACTTTAATTTAGTTACTCAATGGCATACCACTAGATCAGGGGTCGGCAACCCACGGCTCCGGAGCCGCATGCGGCCATTTGATCACTCTGATGCGGCTCAGCAGCTTACTTGCTGAACCCCCCAATTTCCCCGTGAGACTTCCGGATTTCAGTGCCTCTCGCAGAAAACTCCAGGGATCAATATTCACCGATTTTCACCCTTACAGATATAATAAAGGCGTGCTATGATGGTACAACATTCGGCGCCCTCTACAATCTGTATTAATAGCGTGCCAGCCTAACAATTGTTATACAATATACATCTTCTGCTTGCACACGTACGTGACAGCAAGGCATACTTGGTCAACAGCCACACAGGTTACACTGACGGTGACCATATAAAACAACTTTAACACTCTTACTAATAATGCGCCACACTTTGAACCAAAACCAAACAAGAATGACAAACACATTTCGGGAGAACATCTGCACCTTAACACAACATAAACACAACAGAACAAACACCCAGAATCCCATGCAGCCCTAACTCTTCCGGGATACATTATACACCCCTGCTACCACCAAACCCCGCCCCTACCCCAAGCCTGCTCCCTCACACATCAACCCTCCGCCCCTCTCTCTCTCTGTGCGACGGTTGAGGTGGGCGGGGTTTGGTAGCGGGGGTGTATAATGTATCCCGGAAGAGTTAGGGCTGCATGGGATTCTGGGTATTTGTCCTGTTGTGTTTATGTTGTGTTACGGTGCAGATGTTCTCCCGAAATGTGTTTGTCATTCTTGTTTGGTGTGGGTTCACAGTGTGGCGCATTATTAGTAAGAGTGTTAAAGTTTTTTTTATACCGCCACCGTCAGTGTAACCTGTGTGGTTGTTGAGTAAGTATGCCTTGCTGTCACCTATGTGAGCAAGCGGAAGCCCCATACAACATGTGGCTGATCAGGCACACTGGTTGTAGTGGGCGCTATATGCTGTACCATCACGGCACGCATGACGCTGACAAGCGCTATTCATATAAAACTCGCGTACCGCACCAGTTTAAAAATTCCATATAAAGGTGTGGGCAGCATGTCTGAGACCCTGATTTATACATAGCACAAAGCAACAAAAAAAACTTTGTATACAGTGTTATTTCATTTAAATTTCAAAAGTTTTTGCGGCTCCCATTGTTTTCTATAATTTGTGAAACTGGTCAAAATGGCTCTTTGACTGGTAAAGGTTGCCGACCCCTGCACTAGATGAAGCCCCTACAGTTTGAAAATCACTGCCTTTTAAGAAGAACAACTTTTGGATGAGAAATATTGTAAACAATACAATATATTTTCCATAATTTCATGGTGAAATGTCCGCCTTTTAGATATTATTCTAACATTCTTGGCTGGCGTTAGACTTCTGCTTCAATTTGGTGGTACGCTCAATTTTTTTCCTTAAGTCGGCTCCACACTCAGTCATGTTTTTGATGGTTTCTTTCTTTAATTCAATGAATATCATCCACTTCTTTTCAGCGCTGTCCTTGGCATTCACTTTTTTCCTTTCCATGGTTGGTAAACAAAGCTGTATCCATAAGTCCAAAGCGTCTATAGGCTGATGCTAGCCAGTCAGACCAGATGTTTTGGTCAGCTCTTACAGGGTTCACTGTGACATTTGCTACGCCAACTAATTGATGCTTGTAACGCAAATGTTTGCTTGTAACTTAAAGCAAAACAAACAGCCGAGAGACAGCGCTTATCTCAAAACACTCAAGTTGGTGCACTCTTAAGTTGCGGTATCACTGAATTTTTTTTCAATTTCCTCGTTATGTTCTTTTAAAGATATCGCAGATAAATCATTTTACATTGTTTATAGTAGTCACTGTAATGTAGACTCAATAATAAACACATTGCTTATCAAAGGAATTGACCGCATCAGTCAGATTATCTTTTTTTTTTAATATTATTTTGCAGATATCAATGAAAGTTGATACAAGTGACGGGCAGAGAGTCAAATCTGGCTTGGGAACGACACCAGACGAGCCCGCGAGTTAAAATAAAGAAACTTGGAAGAGACTTAACATTTTTGCTGCAGATTCCTAAAACACTTAAGTTCTGTTATATAGACCAGTGGTTCTCAAACTTTTTTCACCAAGTACCACCTCAGACAACACTTGGCTCTCCAAGTACCACCGTAATGACCGACATTAAAATACAGTTGCATAATAAGCCTAAGTATTCATTAAAAACAAGGCAAACTAGCATGTTTAATAAGCTGGCCACTGTAACATTACATACAGAGTAACAGTGATTTAATATAAGAAATAAAACACTGTACTTGAATCTAGTCATTCGTTGGCATACCACGAGATGGCGCCCTGACAGTTTGAAAATCCCTGATATTGAAGATCTTTGACTAGCTTAAATTGGGGCCCTAAGTAGAATTTTACCTCCATTACAACACTTTTTTTCTGCACTTTTTTATGTATGTAAAATTATTTTTATACTCTTTTTTTTTTTATCAAATTTTAATTTAATTTGATGCATGTTTTGTTCCAAAATAAATGCATTTGAAAGAAAGTGTTTAATAATTCATGTTTTTGTCCAAAATAACAAATTTACCATATTTATTTATTTGTTTATTTTATGAAAACACAAAGTGGCAGGATTTAATCCCTATAAATACCGTGCACCTGGAGAGATGACTGGGGAAATATGTTATATTCTTATCAGTTAAGGAGCAGGAAAGGGCTAAGAATACATTTGCGGTAAAATTTCACGTGAAGCACCCTTTCGATTATTAAATTATATTTTGCATGCGCTTATTCGTGCAAAACGAGGCCCCCAAAGGATCATTGGGCCCTTTTTTGCACATAGGGAGGGGCTAGCTTTTTGACAGTAGGTCCTTAAGAACAGAAGATGGCTCCAGTTATAGACATATTTTGTTTTAAGGTTTTTTTTCCCCCAGATTTAGTAACGCTGACAAAATAAATATCAAATACCCACTGCAGAGGATGCGGGTTGTCAGAAATATACAAAATAAGAATAATAGTGAAGGAAGAACTCTACCCCATAGTAGGATGTGCATGCAAATAAGTCAGTGGTCCCCAACCTTTTTTGCACCACGGACCGGTTTAGTGTTGGCATTATCTTCAGGGACCGGCTTTCCACTTGTGCCAGATAAATACAGCAAAAATAAGTGCATGAAAAATACAACTCACTCAATGCTGAATTAGTGGGAGCGCTGGGCTTGTTTCTTTGCAATGAGATGCAGATGGAAATCAGCCTTTGGCTACAATCTGTCACATTTATATTTTATATGTGCATTAATGTGAATTGTATCATGTCACAAAATTAGAACAAATGGCAACACATGGTTTTATTGTACATCTATAAACAAGTTTATTGGTGTGTCTACTGCCTAGGTGTCAAAGTCAAGGCCCGCGGGCCACGTCCGGCCCGTGAATGAATTATCTATGACCCCCGGGATGATATATTATTAGCATTAGAACCGGCCCGCCTGCTGCTGTTTTGCACGCACCAATATTCCATCAGTGTTGGTGCTAGGAATTTTCAAAATGGGGTCTAAGGGACCCCATCAAGTCATAAAAATGGGGTCCCACTTTTTTGTAAGCGTTTTGAAAACAAATGATAAATGTATGCATTATCCTGTTACATCTCACATTCTATATCAGTGCTTCTTAACCTTGTTGGAGGCACCGAACCCCACCAGTTTCATATGCGCATTCACCGAACCCTTCTTTAGTGAAAAATAAATAAATACCTTCAAATTCAAGACAAAGTTATATGTTTTTGGTAACACTTTAGTATGTGGAACATATTCCAAGTAACAAAGACTTAATTTATAGTTATTTGGTTAGGGTTAGGGTTAGAGGGTTAGGGCCAGGGTTAAAGGGTTAGGGTTATAATAAGGCCATGCCGAATAAGGCATTAATAAGTACTTAATAATGACTAGTTAAGAGCCAATATGTTACTAGTTTGCATGTTAATAAGCAACTAATTAATGGTGAATATGTTCCCCATACTAAAGTGTTACCATGTTTTATTACTGGTGCACAAAATGAACCGTGCATGAACATCACCTTGTTCAAAGAACAAAACCAACACATTGCATGAACTCACAACAAATTACACACCTGCAGATCAGTGTGACTTCTGCTGTTGCCGTATCCGTAATACGCCCGATAGGGAGAAGTTTTTATTTACACGATGAGTCGGGTGTGTCTTGACCTCCACCGAACCCCTAGGGTTCGATCGAAGACTACTGTTCTATATTGTGTTTTGGAAAAAGGTTGTCATAAACGTTACTTTAATTCATTAGAAAAAATAATACATATAATATGTAAATGTATTCAGTTATAAACATTCACTCACTTCTTTCCTTCATGGATCTAAATTTCACCGCTGCCGGTATTTTTTTCTATATTTTTATTGTAATATTTTCAGAATGTTTTGGTTCTATTTTTGGCTAAAGTAAGGCAAAGAAAACAATCTGAAGTTGTCTTTATTTTTTTAGTTTTAATGCTACGATTTTAATAGTCCGGCCCAAGTGTGGACAGATTTTCCTCCATGCGGCCCCCTGAGCTAAAATAAGTTTGACACCCCTGGTCTATAGTGGGAAAGGTGAAAGTTATGTTGGAGAAAATGCAGTCCTTTATGTGTCACGGACCGGTTCCGGTCCCCGGACCGATGGTTGTGGACCACTGAATTACAAGACGCCTATGATGCAATAAAAACAGTAATAATAATAATAAATGTTGTTGCAACTCACAGAGTGACGGTTCTGTTGGGCAGCAGGCTGGCATCGGGAGGTTCTGTCAGGTCCTCCTTGCTGCAGCTCACCCTGCGCCCAAGGACCTGAGCTCCGTGCGCCTTGGAGCGCTCCTCCGTGCAGCTGCAGCCGAGCAGACCCCGACAAGCCTGGGACGGCCGCGGCCCGCAGGCGGCCAGCAGCAGCAGCAGCATCAGCACCAACACTCGGTCCGGCAGCAGAGGGATGCCAAGGCCGGGCGCAGTCATTGTCCTCCGGCTGGATGTCAGCGCAGCCACCGGTCAACCCATAACTCCAACATGAAGTTGGTGGAGGAGTCAACTCACTTATAAGATACTTGCTCTCTCTCGCTCGCCTTCCGATGTGTCACGGCGCGCCTTCCCTTAACGCAAAATGCAAAATGCAAAAAAAAGCATCACTCGGGGAAACTCTTCGCAGTGATCCTAAACTTAATCCAGCGGTTGATGAGAGTCACGACTCAGCACGAACATCTGGATGAAAAAGTGCAAAAATCGTATCCGAAAACTTGTCTCGCACTTTTTCAGACTTGCTTTTCCATCCTGCACATTTCCATCCAGCGCGACTTTAGCCACATTTAGGCAAGAACGAGCGCAGAAAAGTAAAGAGGAGGAGAGCCGGCCAGTGTAAAAAGTCTCAATCTAGTTCGACTTCTTTCTGCCTGCTTGTCACACTGCCTTACCCACACGCTAAAGTGTTCTCCAAGGTCCTAGCGCCTCCAATTATTCAAATAACATGTAAATATTGGACGTTACAGGCTACGTCAGGGGTGCTCACACTTTTTCTGCAGGCGAGCTACTTTTCAATTGATCAAGTCGTGGGGATCTACCTCATTCATATATATATATTTTATATTTACTTATTTATGAAATATATGTTTTTGTTAATAAATTAAAGGTGTTTAATGAAAATACAAGTATGTGGGTTCCCTCCGGGTACTCCGGCTTCCTCCCACCTCCAAAGACATGCACCTGGGGATAGATTGATTGGCAACACTAAATTGGCCCTAGTGTGTGAATGTGAGTGTGAATGTTGTCTGTCTATCTGTGTTGGCCCTGTGATGAGGTGGCGACTTGTCCAGGGTGTACCCCGCCTTCCGCCCGATTGTAGCTGAGATAGGCTCCAGCGTCCCCCGCGACCCCAAAAGGGAATAAGCGGTAGAAAATGGATGGATGGATGGACAAGTATGTTTAATACATATAGTTAATATTGTTAACAAGTTAAAGGTGTTTAATGATAATACAAGCATGTTTAACACATATAGTTAATATTGTTAATAAGTTAAAGGTGTTTAAAGATAATGCAAGCATGTTTAACGCATATAGTTAATATTGTTAACAAGTTAAAGATGTTTAATGATAATGCAAGCATGTTTAACACATATAGTTAATATTGTTAATAAATTAAAGGTGTTTAATGATAATACAAGCATGTTTAACACATATAGTTAACATTGTTAACAAGTTGTTTATGTCATGACTTGGTCCTGGGGTTTAGTTTTTCCAGAAGGCAACGGAAAGTTGGCTCGGGCGAGACGGGAATGTAAGTACATATCTTTATTACTATCAAAAAAAAGTACAAACGAAAAGCGCGCACAGTGGCGGAGAACAAACTATGAAACCAAAAGACGATAGCATTAATAAACAAAAACTTACTTGGCTTGGACAAAAATAGCAGCATGAAGGATGGACATGAAAACAAGTGTCAGGAATGTACAGAGCATAAATGTGAGATGTCGCCAGCACGACAAACTGAAAACAATGAACTTAAATACTATAGACATGATTAGTGAAAGCAGGTGCGTGACTCAAAACGTGAAACAGGTGCGTGACGTGACAGGTGAAAACTAATGGTTGCTATGGTGACAAAACAAAACAAAAGTGCACAAAAAGTCCAAAAACAAAACCGAACATGACTAAAACAAAACATGATCACACAGACATGACAGTTTAAAGATAATACGAGCATGTTTAACACATATAGTTAATATTGTTAATAAGTTAAAAGTGTTTAAAGCTAATACAAGCATGTTTAACACATATAGATTAATTTCTTTCCTGAAGACAAGAATATAAGTTGGTGTATTACCTGATTGTGATGACTTGTATTGATTGGAATCAGACAGTGAAGCTGATAACGTCCGCATTTTCGAATGGAGGAGAAAAAAAGTCCTCCTTTCTGTCCAATACCACATGAAAGTGGTTGGTTTTTGGCATCTTATTTATCCAGCTTCCGTACTCCTTTGTATACACTTTACAAGAAATACATTGTCGGCAAACTCCGTAGCTTGCTAGCTTGTGCACGCCAGCTTTCTGAGACTCTTATTTTGGTAGCGCAGGCAGGATGAAGCAGAGCTTTTATTGTGCAACTGTGCAGTCGGTCTTTGGAGTTTTGACGACAGGTACGGCGCCAGAGTCTGTTGAAATAAAGTGTTTCTCGCCTTCCTGTCGGTAATTTTAATGAGCTGGCAGCAGCCAGCGTCATCTCAGAAGACCCTCGGGTGCCGTGAATGTCAATCAAGTGACGAAAGTGACGTCATGGGGAAGATTTATGATCGCTCATTTTTAGGACTATTTTTTTAATGCCTGGCCTGGTGATCGACTGACACACCCTCCACGATCGACCGGTAGCTCGCGATCGACGTAATGAGCACCTCTGGGCTACATTATTACTCTTCACAGAAACAAAAGTTACACTTACAATTTTACGTACAATGTGAGTGAAAGGAAAACATATATATTTTTGTATATACACACAATACAGGCCAAACGTTTGGACACACCTTCTCATTCAATGTGTTTTCTTTATTTTCATGACTATTTAATTAAATTAAAGTACCAATGATTGTCACACACACACGAGGTGTGGCGAAATTATTTTCTGCATTTGACCCATCACCCTTGATCACACACGGGGAGGTGAGGGGAGCAGTGAGCAGCAGCGGTGGCCACGCCCGGAAATCATTTTAGGTGATTTAACCCCCAATTCAAACCCTTGATGCTGAATGTCAAGCAGGGAGGTAATGGGTCCCATTTTTATAGTCTTTGGTATGACCTGCCCATCTCAGGGCGAAAATTCTAACCACTGAGTAGGTATACATTGGAGATGAGGGGTCCCCAAACTACGGCCCACGGGAAGTCCCAAGTTTAAAAAAAAATTATTATAATTTTTTTAAAATCTGTCCTTTCTAATCCATTTTCTACCGCTTGCTACTCTCGGTGTCTCCTAGCCGCTCAGGCAAATCATACAAACCCCGTTTCCATATGAGTTGGGAAATTGTGTTAGATGTAAATATAAACAGAATACAATGATTTGCAAATCCTTTTCAACCCATATTCAGTTGAATATGCTACAAAGACAAGATATTTGATGTTCAAACTCATAAACTTTTTTTTTTTTGCAAATAATAATTAACTTAGAATTTCATGGCTGCAACATGTGCCAAAGTAGTTGGGAAAGGACATGTTCACCACTGTGTTACATGGCCTTTCCTTTTAACAACACTCAGTAAACGTTTGGGAATTGAGGAGACACATTTTTGAAGCTTCTCGGGTGGAATTCTTTCCCATTCTTGCTTGATGTACAGCTTAAGTTGTTCAACAGTCCGGGGGTCTCCGTTGTGGTATTTTAGGCTTCATAATGCGCCACACATTTTCAATGGGAGACAGGTCTGGACTACAGGCAGGCCACTCTAGTACCCGCACTCTTTTACTATGAAGCCACATTGATGTAACACGTGGCTTGGCATTGTCTTGCTGAAATAAGCAGGGGCGTCCATGGTAACGTTGCTTGGATGGCAACATATGTTGCTCCAAAACCTGTATGTACCTTTCAGCATTAATGGCGCCTTCACAGATGTGTAAGTTACCCATGTCCTGGGCACTAATACACCCCCATACCATCACAGATGCTGGCTTTTCAACTTTGCGCCTATAACAATCCGGATGGTTCTTTTCCTCTTTGGTCCGGAGGACACCACGTCCAAAGTTTACAAAAACAATTTGAAATGTGGACTCGTCAGACCACAGAACACTTTTCCGCTTTGTATCAGTCCATCTTAGATGACCTCAGGCCCAGCGAAGCCGACGGCGTTTCTGGGTGTTGTTGATAAACGGTTTTCGCCTTGCATAGGAGAGTTTTAACTTGCACTTACAGATGTAGCGACCAACTGTAGTTACTGACAGTGGGTTTCTGAAGTGTTCCTGAGCCCATGTGGTGATATCCTTTACACACTGATGTCGCTTGTTGATGCAGTACAGCCTGAGGGATCGAAGGTCACGGGCTTAGCTGCTTACGTGCAGTGATTTCTCCAGATTCTCTGAACCCTTTGATGATATTACGGACCGGAGATGGTGAAATCCCTAAATTCCTTGCAATAGCTGGTTGAGAAAGGTTTTTCTTAAACTGTTCAACAATTTGCTAACGCATTTGTTGACAAAGTGGTGACCCTCGCCCCATCCTTGTTTGTGAATAACTGAGCATGGAATCTACTTTTAAACCCAATCATGGCACCCACCTGTTCCCAATTTGCCTGTTCACCTGTGGGATGTTCCAAATAAGTGTTTGATGAGCATTCCTCAACTTTATCAGTATTGATTGCCACCTTTCCCAACTTCTTTGTCACGTGGTACTGGCATCAAATTCTAAAGTTAATGATTATTTGCACACAAAAAAAATGTTTATCAGTTTGAACATCAAATATGTTGTCTTTGTAGCATATTCAACTGAATATGGGTTGAAAATGATTTGCAAATCATTGTATTCCTTTTATATTTACATCTAACACAATTTCCCAACTCGTATGGAAACGGGGTTTGTATTTTCAAAAATGCATTTACCCATCAAGCCCGGCCCCCGGCCCAATTTTTTTAACCCAAGTCAAAAAGTTTGGTGACCCCTGTTGTAGATTATCAATATAAATACGCTATAAATACGCTGCAGGACAGCTTGTATCGGACATTTTACATGCAAGCCGATATCACCCGATACTTGTTTCTTTTTTTTCTTTTTTTTTGTTGAGATCAGACCGATGTCCAATATCAATATTGAGTCATTTAAGTTAGGATTATTAATAGAAGTTAAACTAATTCTATAAATCTTTTTTTTTTTTTTCCCTAAGGCCTGTGGGAAAATTCAGTGAGGATTTAAAAAAAAGTTTCAGCCATGTTGGTGTCTGCGATTTAAGCAAAGATGAAGATGATTCAAGAGATATTTAATAGGAGTTGATTAGAAAGAGATGAATGGTTCCCTTTCAAACAAAGCTCTGTCACATTGTTTGCCTTGGAAGGAGATGTTGAAGTTTGATAGCATCAGTCATGCTGCAGACCGCTGTGGGACCGAAAGAGAAAGTCCGCTTGTGAATGAACGCGAAAGGCTCTCTTGTGTGTTGTGTTTAGTGTTTGTCTCCACATCAAAGACTGCGCTGTCAGTCCCAGGGTCGGTCGGGGAGGAAGTATTGACTTGTTGTGTTATACTTCAACACTCACCATTACAACACACTTTTGAACAATGATGTCCTTCTAAAAGAATGAAACTTGGATATAACTTAGAGTAGTCAGTGTACAGCTCGAATAGCAACTGTTTTTTTAATTTTTTTTACTATCCAATAAAACCAAGTCAGTGCAATCATTATTGAGTAAATAAAAAATGTTTCCTTAAATGAACCGCAACTTCCCAGCGGTGGCAGCAATCATGCAGCCTCTACAACCCACATGTTTGACTGCAGGCTGGGGTTGTATGCTATAAAGGTATTAGTATAGTATCGCGGTACTAATGAATCAACAATGGTACAATACTCTGTTTGAAAAGTAGCGGGTTCCAAGTTTTTTTGTTTTTTTTAACGGGCGTTCCGTCACGTCATGACATTTTACGAGTAGAGGAGCGTGTTCGGCAGCACACAATCACAGAGTACTTACAAGCAGACACAGTGTGTAGACAGAAAAGGGAGAACGGACACATTTTGGCCTAAAAACTGACGATAAAGGTGACGTTATAACACTGAAACGCCCTCAGGAAGAGGTGCTTTAAGACATGGCTAGCTAGTTAGCGGCTAAAGTCCAGCCCCAGTCGGCAGTGTTTTAGCTAGTTCTAAATCACTAATCCTCGCCTCCATGTCGACAAATAAAGTACGTTTCTTACAAGTATCATCCCTGCAGGACGAGGAATAGCTAAACATTCTTCACTACACACCGTAGGAGGATACAATAGCTCACCGGCTAACACTGCTAACAAAAGCTAGCGCGCCAAAATGTAAACAAATGCCATGGGCATACTTGCCAATCCTCCCGATTTTCCCGAGAGACTCCCGAATTTCAGTGCCCCTCCCGAAAATCTCCCGGGGCAACCATGCTCCCGAATTTCCACCCGGACAACAATATTGGGGGCGTGCCTTAAAGGCACTGCCTTTAGCGTCCTCTACAACATGCCGTCACGTCCGCTTTTCCTCCATTCAAACAGCGTGTCGGCCCAGTCACATGATATATGCGGCTTTAACACACACACACAAGTGAATGCAAGGCATACTTGATCAACAGCCATACAGGTCACACTGAGTGTGGCCTTATAAACAACTTTAACACTGTTACAAATATGCGCCACACTGTGAACCCACACCAAGCAAGAATGACAAACACATTTCCGGAGAACATCCGCACCGTAACACAACATAAACACAACAGAACAAATACCCAGAATCCCTTGCAGCACTAACTCTTCCGGGACGCTACAATATACACCCACCCCCTGCTACCACCAAACCCGCCCGCCCCCCATCTCCCGAATTTGGAGGTCTCAAGATTGGCAAGTATGGGCATGGGTGGATCTACAGCTGTCATCCACTGTAATGATACCAAGTACAATAGCATATCTAGTCGGTACTACTATGATTACATCTATATATTTTTTATCGTCACAAAAGCTTTTTTTCCTTTTTTCAAAATTCGTATTATGTTTATAAACTCAGGAAATATGTCCCTGGACACATGAAGACTTTGAATATGACCAATGTATGATCCTTTAACTTTATCGGTCAGATACCAAGTATTTAGAAAAGTATCGAAAAGTATCAAAGTACATTTTGGTAACGGTACTAAAATACTGGTATCGGGACAACCTTACTGCAGGCAAGACACAATTATCTTGCTTCACACTTGTTTTGCCAGATAAAGGTTGTGGGTTTACTCCTTTCAGTGGCGGGCCGCTAAATGTTAAATTTAGTGCCAAGACAAGTAAAATAAATAAAACAAATTGTTCGGTTAAAATCTAGTTTGTTAAACATTTTGTACACACTTAACACAACCACAATGCTAATTGTGTTAGCTTGTCAATGGACTTGTCCATTGTATGTTAGCATTAAGCTAGCTTACTTCCCTTTGTGTGCTTCGTTCTACAGTAACTTCATTGTGGAGATTATCTATAAACAAACTCAAGTTGGAAATTTTTTCATCACTAACTCAAATGACTGATTAAAAGTACTGTAATTAAATGTCAACACTCATGGAAGGCGGAACAATCAGAGTACAAAGTTTAGTACTTTGTAGTAACAAAATAGTTTTTTTTGTTTGTTTTTTTGTTTGTTTTTTTATTTATTTATTTCAGGCAATGACAAAGAAGTACAAGTTGACAAAACATAATAATATAAATTAATATAGTGCATTATTGTCCAGTTTTGCCTGAAAGGGAGTGGGAAGAAGATAATTTATTTAATCCCACCCCAAATTCTCCATTCAGTGATTATTCACATGAGTTTCACTCTTACTTTGTTCAAGGATTATAATACAGATGTTGTATCATAGTGGCATTACCACAGGTAACAATTATTATTACACTGTAACAATAATTTGTATCAACAATGAATATAGCAACAATGGTAATAGACAACATAGCAATAATGGTAAGGAAACATTGAGCACATGTTAACACTTTGAGACAGAGTACAACAGCAGGTCAAATTAAAGACCCTCATCTCTATATTTGAACCAGACCCCATGTTTGTATAATAGTTTAAATCGCTTAATAGTTTGCCATTGCTTGTGTTGTAAGTCCAGTTTGTTCCATAGTTTCACTCCGCATACAGACACACAAAAACGTTTACGAGTGGTTTGAGCTCTCGGCAATAAGAAATATCCAAAGCCTCTCAAGTTATGAGCCTGCACTCGTCTTATAAAAAAACGTTGTAAATTAGGTGGCAATAATTTGTTAAAAGCTTTATATAAGATTATTAATGTGTTATATTTAACAAGGTCATCAAATTTGAGCAACTTTGATTGCATAAACAGATTATGAGTATGTTCTAAATAACCAACGTTGTGAATGATCCGCACTGCTCTTTTCTGTAATATGATCAGAGGATGAATTGTGTTTTGGTAAGTATTCCCCCATACTTCAACACAGTATGTAAGGTATGGGAGTACCAAGGTGCAGTATAGAGTACGGAGTGCATTTTCATTGAGGTATAGTTTTGCTTTGTTTATAATTGAGAGGCTTTTGGAGATTTTTGTTTTAATGTGTCTGACATGAGGTTTCCATGATAGTTTACTATCAATTATTATTCCCAAAAATGTATTCTCATTTACGATTTCAATTTGGGTACCATCAATACTTATTTTCTGTTCAGACGTTATGTCGTTATGCTTTTAAAACAATTAAAAACACAGCAAAAAATACAAATGTTGATTACTAAAAACATCCTTTTTTAACCTTTTTAAAGAAAATACATGCATCATAGTGAATTATAAGATGACTTATTGACACGCCTTTCCCGCCACAAATAGATTGGCAATCTGTGGGAAACACCGGATAGTAAATATATAAAAGCTAGACACTGACTACTTTAAAGTGCGTCCACGTTTACTTTCTATTGTCGCGTTTTATTGTGTAATTTAAAAAAAGTTCACTTTTGTGAAATACTGTATATGAAAAGAAAGCAGTTAGCTTGCTGCGACTTCATACCTTTTGACACAAGCATTGAGTGGGATGTGCTGTGAAACACTTTAGCGTGAGTGTCACAGTGTGAGCTCAAACTCTTTAAGTGCAAACGATCGAGCACAACAAAGACAACACAACCACACACAAAACATGCTTTGCGTCACAAACATAGCAAAGAAGCCACTGCCAGATGACTATTATTTGTTCTACTTACAAAATGGCTCTTCTCATAGGCTTCCTGTCACCTGTGTGTCACCTTTTATCTCCTCCCCACTTCCTGTTCCTTCGTTGGACTTCCCGCCACCTCTCATTAAACACATTAAATGGGGTTAACGTGAAATTGAGTACAAGCAGTTACTGTTGTGTTGTGATATTTACTTGTCAGATTACATGATGCTTTAACGGGGGGAAAATTAAAATAAAACATGCATATATACACAATAACATTATATGGCATAGCACTGAGAATTTATGAAAAACGCTAATAATATAAAACAATATTTTACAAGTATCTAAAAATATATAAATAATAATTTACTATATAGGTAAACACAATTATATTTGTACTAATAGCAAAATATTAAAAAGAAAATAACACAATAAAAATAAGAAGCTAATAAGAGTTTAAAATGATTAATAAATCATACATACACTCATGCATATAATCACGTTTCATCATACATATATTAACGTCGTGGCGCAGTGGAAGAGTGGCCGTGCGCGACCCGAGGGTCCCTGGTTCAATCCCCACCTAGTACCAACCTCGTCATGTCCGTTGTGTCCTGAGCAAGACACTTCACCCTTGCTCCTGATGGGTGCTGGTAGCGCCTTGCATGGCAGCTCCCTCCATCAGTGTGTGAATGTGTGTGTGAATGGGTAAATATGGAAGTAGTGTCAAAGCGCTTTGAGTACCTTGAAGGTAGAAAAGCGCTATATAAGTACAACCCATTTATCATTTATTTATTTAACGTTGTTTCCGTAGGGGGAACTGGGTAACACATGGCACACTGACAAAGCTTAACCTATCATTACTATAACAATCTACAAGGTTAATATAGTTCGATTCTCTTTCTTCCTCTCCATTTATCTGCTTTCTTTTGTATTTTAAGTTATCATTACATATATGTCTGTGATGAGGCAGCGACTTGTCCAGGGTGTACCCCGCCTTCCGCCTGGTTGTAGCTGAGATAGGCTCCAGCGCCCCCCGCGACCTCAAAGGGATTAAGCGGTATTAAATGGATGGATGGATGGATTACATATATGTATTGTAGATAATACAGGTAATTATTGTTATTATTCATTATTAATAGTGCTATTTTTATTGGTATTTTTTAGAGATGTCCGATAATATCGGCCTGCCGATATTATCGGCCGATAAATGCTTTAAAATGTAATATCGTAAATGATTGGTATCGGGTTTTTTTGGGTTTTTTTTATTAAATCAACATAAAAAACATAAGCTACACTTACAATTAATGCACCAACCCAAAAAACCTCCCTCCCCCATTGTCATGCACACTCATTCACACAAAAGGGTTGTTTCTTTCTGTTATTAATATTCTGGTTCCTACTTTATATATCAATATATATCAATACAGTCTGCAAGGGATACAGTCCGTAAGCACACATGATTATGTGTGCTGCTGGTCCACTAATAGTACTAACCTTTAACAGTTAATTTTACTAATTTTCATTAATTACTAGTTTCTATGTAACTGTTTTTATATTGTTTTACTTTCTTTTTTATTCAAGAAAATGTTTTTAATTTATTTATCTTATTTGATTTTATTTTATTTTTTTTAAAGGACCTTATCTTCACCATACCTGGTTGTCCAAATTAGGCATAATAATGTATTAATTCCACGACTGTATATATTGGTATTGGTTGATATCGGTATCGGTAATTAAGAGTTGGACAATATCGGAATAATGGATATCGGCAAAAAAGCCATTATCGGACATTCCTGGTATTTTTATTGCTCCATTTGTAGTGCAATAATGTTCATTCTCATTTCTGTGTTATTGATATTTACTTCACTAACTGCTTCTTTGCTATTACTTTTCATATCATATTTGTACATATCCTATTTGCTGATACTGTTCTGTTGGTGTTGTTGTTATTGTTATTATTGTGTTTGTTGTTGTTGTTTTTGTTGTCTCTGCCTTATCCTCCTCTTGTCCCCACAGTCTCCCTCTGTCTTCCTTTTTTCTTCTTTCTATCCTCTCCTAATCCGATCCGGCTGCGCCAAACAATAATATAAATCCATTTAATAAAGTCAAATACAAGTAAGGCAACAAGAGAAGTATCCCACACTTCTCTTTTGTAAAGTAAATCTGTCCAGCAAATGTGGGCATCTACAATAACAATATATAAATAAATACAATGATTAGTAAAAAGTTAGACAAAAAAAATTTATACTTTTATCCTTTTATTTAAAATAATATCAATGGTCTTTGCAGGCATACCAGAAACATATCAATCAGATGGTATTTCTGGGACATATTACGGCAAAAAACGTTACAAGTGGTACCTCAACTTAAGAGTACCACATCTTAAGTGTGTTTTGAGATAAGAGCTGTCCCTGGGCTAGTTGTTTTGCTTTAAGTTGCAAGCAAAAATTTGAGTTACAAGCATCCCCGCGCCATTAGTTGGCGTAAAAAATGTCACAGTGATCCTACCAAAACATCTGGTCTTACACGTAAGCATTAGCTTATGGCTAGAGATGAACATATCTTTGTTTTCCAACCATGGGAAGGAAGAAAGTGAGTGTGAAGGACAGCGCTGAGAAGAACAAGTGGATGACATTCATTGAATTAAAGAAAGAAATCATCTAAAACATGACAGAGCGTGCAATTCGAGCGTATCACTGCTAGAATGCGCCATACGGAATCAGAATGAGGCTAACACCAGCTAAGAATGTTAAAATAATATCCAAACAATGGACATTTATCCATGAAAATGTGCAAAAGCTGCTGATGGTGTGTTTGACCGAGAAACAGCGGGAAGGAGATACCACAAAAGTCCCTTATTAATGCTGTCCATTATTATTACATTACTTTAGAGAACTGATGTAGTTTTTAGTACTACATTCCATTGTATTGTTTTATATAGAGATGTCCGATAATATCGGACTGCCGATATTATCGGCCTATAAATGCTTTAAAATGTAACATCGGAAATTATCGGTATCGGTTTCATAAAGTAAAATGTATGACTTTTTAAAACGCCACTGTGTACACGGACGTAGGTAGAAGTTTAGAGCGCCAATTTACCTTAAAGGCACTTCCTTTGCGTGCCGGCCCAATCACATAATATCTAAGGCTTTTCACACACACAAGTGAATTCCATGCATACTTGGTCAACAGCCATACAGGTCACACTGAGGGTGGCCGTATAAACAACTTTAACACTGTTACAAATATGCGCCACACTGTGAACCCACACCAAACAAGAATGACAAACACATTTCGGGAGAACATCCGCACCGTAACACAACATAAACACAACAGAACAAATACCCAGAACCCCTTGCAGCACTAACTCTTCCGGGATGCTACAATATACACCCCCGCTACCCCCTAAACCCCGCCCACCTCAACCTCCTCATGCTCTCTCAGGGAGAGCATGTCCCAAACTCCAAGCTGCTGTTTTGAGGCATATTAAAAAAAAAAATGCACTTTGTGACTTCAATAATAAATATGGCAGTGCCATGTTGGCATTTTTTTCCATAACTTGAGTTGATTTATTTTGGAAAACCTTGTTACATTGTTTAATGCATCCAGCGGGGCATCACAACAAAATTAGGCATAATAATGTGTTAATCCCACGACTGTATATATCGGTATCGGTTGATATCGGAATCGGTAATTAAGAGTTGGACAATATCGGATATCGGCAAAAAAGCCATTATTGGACATCTCTAATTAAAATATTCCTTATATGAAAAGCAACTTCATCTTGATGGGAGTAAATGTAGCCTCCCTCCAACGGGCGGACCTTTGGCGGTAAAAAAAAAAAAAAAAAAGGGGTTTCAATGTACAAACCCCAAAAACCAGTGAAGTTGGCTCGTTGTGTAAATGGTAAATAAAAACAGAATACAATGATTTGCAAATCCTTTTCAACCTATATTCAATTGAATAGACCGCAAAGACAAGATACTGGAAAAAGTTGTTATTTTTTGTAAATATTAGCTCATTTGGAATTTGATGACTGCAACATGTTTCAAAAAAGCTGGCACAAGTGGCAAAAAAGACTGATAAAGTTGAGGAATGCTCATCAAACACTTATTTGGAACATCCCACAGGCGAACAGGCTAATTGGGAACAGGTGGGTGCCATGATTGGGTATAAAAGCAGCTTCCATGAAATGCTCAGTCGGAATATCGGATATCGGCAAAAAAGCCATTATCGGACATCTCTAGTTTTATACAATATTTATTATTTAAAAGTTTGTTTTTCTTTTTTCGAACATGTTAAAAGTGTGATGTTTAAATCAAACGTCTCCAATTAATTCCGACTGCAGACGTTGAGTTGAGACACAAGTGTTTGGAGTTAACATGTTAGCATTTAGCCCCAGCTCAAGTCCAATGTTTACTTTTCCAGCTCAGAATTGCACGACCTGCCCCGCTCCGAGACGTTTTCAAAATACAACACGGGCCCCCCCTGCGAGAGTCCGACTCGGTCCAAAAATACAGATGTGTGTGGAAAGTTGGCGGAATACGGCGGCGGCGGCTGTTTTTTCATGGCGACACATGAGCGTCCACGAGGGGGGGTTTGGGGAGCAGTTTGAAATCTGCATGAAAAGCGAAAGAGAAAGTGGTGTCCAGCAGAAGAATGGTGCAGTGTGAAGCGAGGCCACACGGGTTTGTTGTTTCTGCGTGTGATACTTGACAGGCAGCAGGTGACGCGGCGGCCGCTGATGAAACAGAGCACTGTTCATGCAGCTCTCTAATAAAGCATATCGCTCTCGTCTTTCCATTCAAACTCCACATTACATCAAGTTGTGCTTAATGGCATCCAGACAAACTTTAATGTCGCTCCAACATTTTTTCCATTCAACCCCACATTCACCAACCCTCCTTGTTTTGTTTTTTTTGTTCTCAGGCCCACATCTGGACCTGATTCCAGGTGCGGTGTTGAGTCAAGTAGGTGGAACTGAGCGCTGAGATAATGTCTTGGGGAAATTACGCAACATTTTTTGGGGGGGGGAATGGAAGCGACGACAGAAGATCCTTGTGTTCTAAGTTTCCATTTAGTTCCTGTTTGGATGAAAACTAGAAGGAGAGATTAGTCAGTGCGGTTCAAGTGGGACAGCTGAGAGACCAGCAGGCCACGTGCACATTGGTCCTTGAGGAGCACATGACTTCCAGTGAGTGTCCCTTTACGAGACGCTTGTTCATCCTGCAGCATTTCCTGCTGCCATGTTTCTCATTTGCCGCGCAGAAAAAGCCAAGACGACAACAATTAATGGGTTTGCACGGTGGCCTGGCGGTTATGACGGCAGCTTCGCATTATGGAGATCTGGGTTTGAAAATCTGTGCGGAGTTTGCATGGTCTTCATCCCACGTCATGAAAAAACATGCGTTTTAGGTTCATTAGAGACCGAAAAATGTCCATAGATTAGACTTAGACTAACTTTATTGATCCACAAGGGAAATTGTTCCAGACAGTAGCTCAGTTACAAACCCCGTTTCCATATGAGTTGGGAAATTGTCCATCCATCCATCCATCTTCTTCCGCTTATCCGAGGTCGGGTCGCGGGGGCAGCAGCCTAAGCAGGGAAGCCCAGACTTCCCTCTCTCCATTCACTTCGTCCAGCTCTTCCTGTGGGACCCCGAGGCGTTCCCAGGCCAGCCGGGAGACATAGTCTTCCCAACGTGTCCTGGATCTTCCCCGCGGCCTCCTACCGGTCGAACGTGCCCTAGGGAGGCGTTCGGGTGGCATCCTGACCAGATGCCCGGACCACCTCATCTAACTCCTCTCGATGTGGAGGAGCAGCGGCTTTACTTTGAGCTCCCCCCGGATGGCAGAGCTTCTCACCCTATCTCTAAGGGAGAGCCCCGCCACCCGGCGGAGGAAACTCATTTCGGCCGCTTGTACCCGTGATCTTGTCCTTTCGGTCATAACCCAAAGCTCATGACCATAGGCGAGGATGGGAACGTAGATCGACCGGTAAATTGAGAGCTTTGCCTTCCGGCTCAGCTCCTTCTTCACCACAACGGATTGATACAGCGTCCACATTACTGAAGACGCCGCACCGATCCGCCTGTCGATCTCACGATCCACTCTTCCCACACTCGTGAACAAGACTCCGAGGTACTTGAACTCCTCCACTTGGGGCAAGATCTCTTCCCCAACCCGGAGATGGCACTCCACCCTTTTCCGGGCGAGAACCATGGACTCAGACTTGGAGGTGCTGATTCTCATCCCAGTCGCTTCACACTCGGCTGCGAACCGATCCAGTGAGAGCTGAAGATCCTGGCCAGATGAAGCCATCAGGACCACATCATCTGCAAAAAGCAGAGACCTAATCCTGCAGCCACCAAACCAGATCCCCTCAACGCCTTGACTGCGCCTAGAAATTCTGTCTATAAAAGTTATGAACAGAATGGGTGACAAAGGGCAGCCTTGGCGGAGTCCAACCCTCACTGGAAACGTGTCCGACTTACTGCCGGCAATGCGGACCAAGCTCTGGCACTGATCATACAGGGAGCTGACTGCCACAATCAGACAGTCCGATACCCCATACTCTCTGAGCACTCCCCACAGGACTTCCCGAGCGACACGGTCGAATGCCTTCTCCAAGTCCACAAAACACATGTAGACTGGTTGGGCAAACTCCCATGCACCCTCAAGGACCCTGCCGAGAGTATAGAGCTGGTCCACAGTTCCACGACCAGGACAACAACCACACTGTTCCTCCTGAATCCGAGGTTCGACTATCCAGCGTAGCCTCCTCTCCAGTACACCTGAATAGACCTTACCGGGAAGGCTGAGTTGGGAAATTGTGTTAGATGTAAATATAAACGGAATACAATGATTTGCAAATCCTTTTCAACCCATATTCAATGGAATGCACTACAAAGACAAGATATTTGATGTTCAAATTTATAAACTTTATTTTTTTTTTGCAAATAATAATTAACTTAGAATTTCATGGCTGCAACATGTGCCAAAGTATTTGGGAAAGGGCATGTTCACCACTGTGTTACATGGCCTTTCCTTTTAACAACACTCAGTAAACGTTTGGGAACTGAAGAAATTAATTGTTGAAGCTTTGAAAGTGGAATTCTTTCCCATTCTTGCTTGATGTACAGCTTAAGTTGTTCAACAGTCCGGGGGTCTCCGTTGTGGTATTTTAGGCTTCATAATGCGCCACACATTTTCAATGGGAGACATGTCTGGACTACAGGCAGGCCAGTCTAGTACCCGCACTCTTTTACTATGAAGCCACGTTGATGTAACACGTGGCTTGGCATTGTCTTGCTGAAATAAGCAGGGGCGTCCATGGTAACGTTGCTTGGATGGCAACATATGTTGCTCCAAAACCTGTATGTACCTTTCAGCATTAATGGCGCCTTCACAGATGTGTAAGTTACCCATGTCTTGGGCACTAATGCACCCCCATACCATCACAGATGCTGGCTTTTCAACTTTGCGCCTATAACAATCCGGATGGTTCTTTTCTTCTTTGGTCCGGAGGACACCACGTCCAAAGTTTACAAAAACAATTTGAAATGTGGACTCGTCAGACCAAAGAACACTTTTCCACTTTGTATCAGTCCATCTTAGATGAGCTCAGGCCCAGCGAAGCCGACTGCGTTTCTGGGTGTTGTTGACAAACGGTTTTCGCCTTGCATAGGAGAGTTTTAACTTGCACTTACAGATGTAGCGACCAACTGTAGTTACTGACAGTGGGTTTCTGAAGTGTTCCTGAGCCCATGTGGTGATATCCTTTACACACTGATGTCGCTTGTTGATGCAGTACAGCCTGAGGGATCGTAGGTCACGGGCTTAGCTGCTTACGTGCAGTGATTTCTCCAGATTCTCTGAACCCTTTGATGATATTACGGACCGTAGATGGTGAAATCCCTAAATTCCTTGCAATAGCTGGTTGAGAAAGATTTTTCTTAAACTGTTCAACAATTTGCTCACGCATTTGTTGACAAAGTGGTGACCCTCGCCCCATCCTTGTTTGTGAATGACTGAGCATTTCATGGAATCTACTTTTATACCCAATCATGGCACCCACCTGTTCCCAATTTGCCTGTTCACCTGTGGGATGTTCCAAATAAGTGTTTGATGAGCATTCCTCAACTTTATCAGTATTTATTGCCACCTTTCCCAACTTCTTTGTCACGTGTTGCTGGCATCAAATTCTAAAGTTAATGATTATTTGCAAAAAAAAAAAAAAAGTTTATCAGTTTGAACATCAAATATGTTGTCTTTGTAGCATAGTCAACTGAATATGGGTTGAAAATGATTTGCAAATCATTGTATTCCGTTTATATTTACATCTAACACAATTTCCCAACTCATATGGAAACAGGGTTTGTACAAAGGGTGGAAAGGGTAAGGATGGAAAGGATAATGCAGGTATAAAGTAGACTAAAAATGTACCATTGTAGCAATATAAACTATAACATATATGTAATATTTACATATTATATATACAGTATATAATATATGCTGATATATTATAATATAGGGCAGCACAGTGGAACAGAGGTTAGTGCGTCTGCTTCACAATACAAAGGTCCTGGGTTCGATCCTGCGCTCGGGATCTTTCTGTGTGGAGTT
The DNA here is from genome assembly GCF_033978685.3 of Nerophis lumbriciformis. Taxonomy (NCBI): domain Eukaryota; kingdom Metazoa; phylum Chordata; class Actinopteri; order Syngnathiformes; family Syngnathidae; genus Nerophis; species Nerophis lumbriciformis. The sequence goes on along the minus strand of NC_084559.2, from coordinate 28,946,373 downwards.
TGCATGTTCTCCCCGTGACTGCGTGGGTTCCCTCCGGGTACTCCGGCTTCCTCCCACCTCCAAAGACATGCACCTGGGGATAGGTTGATTGGCAACACTAAATTGGCCCTAGTGTGTGAATGTTGTCTGTCTATCTGTGTTGGCCCTGTGATGAGGTGGCGACTTGTCCAGGGTGTACCCCGCCTTCCGCCCGAATGCAGCTGAGATAGGCTCTAGGGACCCCCCGCGACCCTGAAAGAGACAAGCGGTAGAAAATGGATGGATGGATATTATATTATATTAGTATATAATATATACAATATATAACAATGACCATGTACAATACTACAGTATATGTAACAGCTGCAGCATAAAATAGAGAGTAGATCCAACAGAAAATAGACATTATAAACAAAGACAGGTAGCGAACATGTCAGGTGTCAGGTAATAGACAGATATTATCTATTGTTTATGGCGAGTGATTATACAGCTGGATGGAGTGCGGAATGAAGGATTGAACACTGTGGGAACGAAGCTGAAGGAGCGTGTTGGAGTATGAACTCCGCTGTCCCTCAATTGTCAGGTGGAGTGGGTGGGCAGGATTGTCCTTGATGGTAATATGTAAAGTTTGTCCCAATATTGTGTGCTTTCTATATAGATTTTAATACAGGGGTGTCAAACTCATTTCCATTGAGGGCCACATCGCAGGAATGGCTGCTTTCAGAGGGCCGCGTTTTTTAAATTAATTTACATTATGCATTAACCTGTGATTTATCGAAATGCATATGCATTTGATTATTTGATTTTTTTTTTATGTATAGCTTGCTTTAAAATCATAAATAAAGGTGACAAGCAGATATTTAACTATTTGTTTTAATCTCACAAAAATAGTTGTGCAATACAGTATAAAATAATATAATTGGCATGATCAGATAATATTAAAGTTTAAAATATGCATTTTTTTTTTCTGCCAAAATTGAAAGAACGAATGCATTTAGTAAAATAAAAAATAAAATAAAAAAGTTATTTATTGAAATCCATTTTTTCATTGAATGATGTGGCGGGCCAAATCTGGCCCCCGGGCCTTGAGTTTGACACCTGTGTTTTAATAGATTGTTTTATTACTATCATTAAACTTTTATTATTTTATAGATTATACACATTTTTATCAATTATTTTAATATCATTCTGTTTTTTCATTATTTTATAGATTATACATATTTTTTCCAAAGACATGCACCTGGGGATAGGTTGATTGGCAACACTAAAATTGGCCCTAGTGTGTGAATGTTGTCTGTCTATCTGTGTTGGCCCTGCGATGAGGTGGCGACTTGTCCAGGGTGTACCCCGCCTTCCGCCCGATTGTAGCTGAGATAGGCTCCAGCACCCCCCGCGACCCCGAAGGGAATAAGCGGTAGAAAATGGATGGATGGATGGATATATTTTTTTTTATACAGTATTGAAATGCATTTGCCATGTTGTACAATATGTCAGTCACTCTCAATTGTTTATTTGGTAATGCTGCCCTCTTGTGGTCAACTTGGTGTATTGCCAAACTGATTGATGCAGATTTGAGGAAAAACTACTTAACTGTAAATTAATGCATCCATCCATCCATTCCTACCGCTTATTCCTGCAATAAAAGGCAAACATTTAGTGTTGATTCTAACAAGGTTTTTCACACCATATTTGTCATATTTTATACACACAGTAATTATGAAACTATATTGCTGTCAATGTTTTTGTGCTGTTAGTGTTGTGTTCAGATGTGCAAATGGCACAAAAGCAGAAGTTACTTACAAAATGTAAATAAGCTTTGTTTCTTTTTGCTCCTTTTTGGGCGTACTATAATGAGGAACTGGAAAATGTGATTCATGTTCCAAATGATTTAAAACAGGGGTGTCCCCACTTTTTCTGCAGGCGAGCTACTTTTCAATTGACCAAGTCAAGGGGATCTCCCTCATTCATATATATGTAATTTATATTCATTTATTTATGAAAGAGGCGTTTTTGTTAACAAGTTAAAGGTGTTTAATGATAATACAAGCATGTTTAACACATATGCAGTTGTGGTCAAAGGTTTACATACACTTGTAAAGGACATAATGTCATCATGGCTGTCTTCAGTTTCCAATAATTTCTACAACTCTTATTTTTTTGTGATAGAGTGATTGGAGCACATACTTGTTGGTCACAAAAAACATTCATGACGTTTGGTTCTTTTATGAATTTATTATGGGTCTACTGAAAATGTGAGCAAATCTGCTGAGTCAAAAGTATACATACAGCAATGTTAATATTTGGTTACATGTCCCTTGGCAAGTTTCAGTGCAATAAGGTGCTTTTGGTAGCCATCCACAAGCTTCTGACAAGCTTCTGGTTGAATTTTTGACCACTGGTCTTGACAAAATTGGTGCAGTTCAGCTAACTTTGTTGGTTTTCTGACATGGACTTGTTTCTTCAGCATTGTCCACACGTTTAAGTCAGGACATTGGGAAGGTCATTCTAAAACCTTAATTATAGCCTGATTTAGCCATTTATTTACCACTTTTGACATGTGTTTGGGGTCATTGTCCTGTTGGAACACCAAACTGTGCCCAAGACCCAACCTTCAGGCTGATGATTTTAGGTTGTCCTGAAGAATTTGGAGGCAATCCTCCTTTTTCATTGTCCCATTTACTCTCTATTATGGCCAAACAGCTCAATTTTTGTTTCATCTGACATCACATGGACAAAGATAAGACCTTCTGGAGGAAAGTTCTGTGGTCAGATGAATCAAAAATTGAGCTGTTTGGCCACAATACCCAGCAATATGTTTGGAGAAGAAAAGGTGAGGCCTTTAATCCCAGGAACACTACACCTACCTTCAAGCATGGTGGTGGTAGTATTATGCTCTGGGCCTGTTTTGCTGCCAATGCAACTGGTGCTTTACAGAAAGTAAATGGGACAATGAAAAAGGAGGATTACCTCCAAATTCTTCAGGACAACCTAAAATCATCAGCCCGGAGGATGGGTCTTGGGCGCAGTTGGGTGTTCCAACAGGACAATGACCCCAAACACATGCAAAAGTAATAAAGGAATGGCTAAATCAGGCTAGAATTAAGGTTTTAGAATGGCCTTCCCAAAGTCCTGACTTAACTTGTAGACAATGCTGAAGAAACGAGTCTATGTCAGAAAACCAACACCCATACATCCATTTTCTACTGCTTATTCCCTTCGGGGTCGCGGGGGGCGCTGGACCCTATCTCAGCTACAGAAGGCGGGGTACACCCTGGACAAGTCGCCACCTAATCGCAGGGAAAACCAACACATTTAGCTGAACTGCACCAATTTTGTCAAGAGGAGTGGTCAAAAATTCAACCAGAAGCTTGTGGATGGCTACCAAAAGCGCCTTATTGCAGTGAAACTTGCCAAGGGACATGTAACCAAATATTAACATTGCTGTATGTATACTTTTGACCCAGCAGATTTGGCCACATTTTCAGTAGATCCATAATAAATTCATAAAAGAACCAAACTTCATGAATGTTTTTTGTGACCAACAAATATGTGCTCCAATCACTCTATCACAAAAAAATAATAGTTGTAGAGATGATTGGAAACTCAAGACAGCCATGACATTATGTTCTTTACAAGTGTATGTAAACTTTTGACCACGACTGTAGATTCCTTTCTTTCATGAAGACAAGAATATAAGTTGGTGTATTACCTGATTCTGATGACTTGCGTTTATTGGAATCAGACAGTAGTGCAGATAACGTCCACATTTTCAAATGGAGGAGAAAAAAAGTCCTCCTTTCTGTCCAATACCACATGGAAGTGGTTAGTTTTTGGCATCATATTTGTCCAGCTTCCATACTCCTTTTTATACACTTTACAAGAAATACATTGACGGCAAACTCCGTACCTTGCTAGCTTGTGCACACTGGCTTTCTAAGACTCTTATTTTGTTAGTGCAGGCAGGATGAAGTAGGGCTTTTATTGTGAAGACAGGAACTGTGCAGTCGGTCAAAGAAGTGTTTGTCGCTAACAAATGACAACTGAACTAAATGAAGTCGGAGACGAGGAAAATGGAAAATTCCAAAGATATTTTTTTTCTTATAGCGCCAAGATTGACCAAAGTTGCGTGCTTCACAATCTGTATTTGTTTAAAAACAACATAAAACAATTACATTTACTTACTACTGGTGTTTTTTATTTTTTGGCAAGTCAAATGTTGTGACTTGTTTAATCCACCGATGGTGCATGACGATTATGAAACAATAACAGTTTCATCCATTTTCTACCGCCAGTGCTGTGTTAATACAGCAAGTGGGTGGACTTAGGTCATTTGTTTTTATTCACTACACTGACAAGAAGTGAACAAACTGTACTGTGGCGGTTTTCTCCCCTCAAGATAAAACAGCTTTTACACTTCTGGACGCTCTACAAAATGTTGAAGTGGTGGAATTATTGTCTTATTGCCATTTTTTATTTATTTTTTTACACAATTATGGAGCCAGAAAACTGCCAGTAAGTTTTGGTGTTGAAAAAAACCCCAACTTGGCACTGTAGAAAAAGTTGTATTGACACTGAAACAAGTATTGGTTTTGTAAAGTGCTGAATAAAAAAATCAAACAGACAAAAACATTTTATTTGTGGATTTGTTTTTGGATATATATACACATTTTTAACCAATCCTTGTAGGACACTGTTATATTATATTCCATTTAAATTTTTTTTTTTTTCGTTTTTAAAATTTGCTCTTTTTCAATTTCGGAACAAATCTGAATATTGGCATTTAAAAAAAAAAAAATACAAAAAAGATCCCCAAAAAATATGTATTTTTTGAAGGTGTGTTTCATTTTTCAATTCAGAATTTTACAATACTAATACAACTTTCTCCCCCCCAAATACCAACACTTACTGGTATTGGTTCTGGGTCCACAGACAAGAGGTTACTGATGTTGGACCTGACAGATGGCCTGCTGACTCAGCATTTTTTAAATAATCTATCTCAATTTGATCAATCATGGCATGTTTCAAACCCAACCTCAAACTCAACCAACTATTCTTTTATGGCCCTTTTTCGGCTTTGTGCACTGAGGCATAGAAGAAAAAGCAAAAAAGGTTGCAACTACAATTGTTCCGAATAAAAGATGAATAATTAAGATTTAGAAGAGACATAAGGAAACTTGTCCAACTCCTGATTAAGACGTGTGTTGTTGGATCATGTTTACACACACAACACCAGAATCTTTAAGTTGTGCAATTTATTAAGTGCCACATGAAGAGTACTGCGGTAAATAGGTAAATATATCATCACTTTTTTCCACACGTCCTGTGCATACATGGTAAATATATATTATTGCATACTGTTCACACATTCAAAGTAGTTGTAAATTGAAATAATCTGTAACCCCTCATAAACCACACAAAAGCAAAAAAAAAAGTCAGAAAATACTTCTTTTTTTTTCATGTTTTTCCTAATAAATTCAGTTTACAAAAAAAGGATAACATTTGAGGCGCTGTGGCTTAGCCTAGCGTATAAAATAAAAATAAATCACAAAATAATTCGAGTCTGCAAAACAACGTGTGACTCTTTCTACTTCCTCTCTTGTTCACACATACGCACGCACACACACTCACTTACTTTATGTTTATGACATGCGGTCTGGGTTGGATTTGGTCCCTTTGTATCACCAAACTACTGTAATAAGAAATATGATCCAGATTGTCAGATGTGTGTTAAATAAAGTACAGTACTGGTATTGTTGTAAAGCTGGCACATGGAAAACCTCCCGAAAATTGTCAAAGTGAATTTGAAGTGAATTATACGAATGCCAATCAGAGTTGACTGTAATCAGGATAGAACATTCTGGGCCATGTTGCTGATTCCCCGGTCCACATGCCCAAGGTCCATAACAGAGTCAGTCGAGGTGGATCTTCAGGCAGGCCAGGGCCGCAGACTCACTGGCGAGGGGACAAGTTGGATCGCGGCGAGCTCTCTGGGCCTTGGTACCGCTGTTTGGCGTGCTTCTCACAGTACATCGATACCCCATACTCCCTGAGCACTCCCCACAGGACTTCCCGAGGGACACGGTCGAATGCCTTCTCCAAGTCCACAAAACACATGTAGACTGGTTGGGCAAACTCCCATGCACCCTCAAGGACCCTCCCGAGAGTATAGAGCTGGTCCACAGTTCCACGACCAGGACGAAAACCACACTGTTCCTCCTGAATCCGAGGTTCGACTATCCAGCGTAGCCTCCTCTCCAGTACACCTGAATAGACCTTACCGGGAAGGCTGAGTTGGGAAATTGTGTTAGATGTAAATATAAACGGAATACAATGATTTGCAAATCCTTTTCAACCCATATTCAATTGAATGCACTACAAAGACAAGATATTTGATGTTCAAACTCATAAACTTTATTTATTTTTTGCAAATAATAATTAACTTTGAATTTCATGGCTGCAACATGTGCCAAAGTAGTTGGGAAAGGGCATGTTCACCACTGTGTTACATGGCCTTTCCTTTTAACAACACTCAGTAAACGTTTGGGAACTGAAGAAATTAATTGTTGAAGCTTTGAAAGTGGAATTCGTTCCCATTCTTGCTTGATGTACAGCTTAAGTTGTTCAACAGTCCGGGGGTCTCCGTTGTGGTATTTTAGGCTTCATAATGCGCCACACATTTTCAATGGGAGACATGTCTGGACTACAGGCAGGCCAGTCTAGTACCCGCACTCTTTTACTATGAAGCCACGTTGATGTAACACGTGGCTTGGCATTGTCTTGCTGAAATAAGCAGGGGCGTCCATGGTAACGTTGCTTGGATGGCAACATATGTTGCTCCAAAACCTGTATGTACCTTTCAGCATTAATGGCGCCTTCACAGATGTGTAAGTTCCCCATGTCTTGGGCACTAATGCACCCCCATACCATCACAGATGCTGGCTTTTCAACTTTGCGCCTATAACAATCCGGATGGTTCTTTTCTTCTTTGGTCCGGAGGACACCACGTCCAAAGTTTACAAAAACAATTTGAAATGTGGACTCGTCAGACCAAAGAACACTTTTCCACTTTGTATCAGTCCATCTTAGATGAGCTCAGGCCCAGCGAAGCCGACTGCGTTTCTGGGTGTTGTTGACAAACGGTTTTCGCCTTGCATAGGAGAGTTTTAACTTGCACTTACAGATGTAGCGACCAACTGTAGTTACTGACAGTGGGTTTCTGAAGTGTTCCTGAGCCCATGTGGTGATATCCTTTACACACTGATGTCGCTTGTTGATGCAGTACAGCCTGAGGGATCGAAGGTCACGGGCTTAGCTGCTTACGTGCAGTGATTTCTCCAGATTCTCTGAACCCTTTGATGATATTATGGACCGTAGATGGTGAAATCCCTAAATTCCTTGCAATAGCTGGTTGAGAAAGATTTTTCTTAAACTGTTCAACAATTTGCTCACGCATTTGTTGACAAAGTGGTGACCCTCGCCCCATCCTTGTTTGTGAATGACTGAGCATTTCATGGAATCTACTTTTATACCCAATCATGGCACCCACCTGTTCCCAATTTGCCTGTTCACCTGTGGGATGTTCCAAATAAGTGTTTGATGAGCATTCCTCAACTTTATCAGTATTTATTGCCACCTTTCCCAACTTCTTTGTCACGTGGTACTGGCATCAAATTCTAAAGTTAATGATTATTTGCAAAAAAAAAAAAAAGTTTATCAGTTTGAACATCAAATATGTTGTCTTTGTAGCATATTCAACTGAATATGGGTTGAAAATGATTTGCAAATCATTGTATTCCGTTTATATTTACATCTAACACAATTTCCCAACTCATATGGAAACAGGGTTTGTACAAAGGGTGGAAAGGGTAAGGATGGAAAGGATAATGCAGGTATAAAGTAGACTTAAAAATGTACCATTGTAGCAATATAAACTATAACATATATGTAATATTTACATATTATATATACAGTATATAATATATGCTGATATATTATAATATAATATAACAACCAACTATTCTTTTATGGCCCTTTTTCGGCTTTGTGCACTGAGGCATAGAAGAAAAAGCAAAAAAGGTTGCAACTACAATTGTTCCGAATAAAAGATGAATAATTAAGATTTAGAAGAGACATAAGGAAACTTGTCCAACTCCTGATTAAGACGTGTGTTGTTGGATCATGTTTACACACACAACACCAGAATCTTTAAGTTGTGCAATTTATTAAGTGCCACATGAAGAGTACTGCGGTAAATAGGTAAATATATCATCACTTTTTTCCACACGTCCTGTGCATACATGGTAAATATATATTATTGCATACTGTTCACACATTCAAAGTAGTTGTAAATTGAAATAATCTGTAACCCCTCATAAACCACACAAAAGCAAAAAAAAAAGTCAGAAAATACTTCTTTTTTTTTCATGTTTTTCCTAATAAATTCAGTTTACAAAAAAAGGATAACATTTGAGGCGCTGTGGCTTAGCCTAGCGTATAAAATAAAATAAATCACAAAATAATTAGAGTCTGCAAAACAACGTGTGACTCTTTCTACTTCCTCTCTTGTTCACACATACGCACGCACACACACTCACTTACTTTATGTTTATGACATGCGGTCTGGGTTGGATTTGGTCCCTTTGTATCACCAAACTACTGTAATAAGAAATATGATCCAGATTGTCAGATGTGTGTTAAATAAAGTACAGTACTGGTATTGTTGTAAAGCTGGCACATGGAAAACCTCCCGAAAATTGTCAAAGTGAATTTGAAGTGAATTATATGAATGCCAATCAGAGTTGACTGTAATCAGGATAGAACATTCTGGGCCATGTTGCTGATTCCCCGGTCCACATGCCCAAGGTCCATAACAGAGTCAGTCGAGGTGGATCTTCAGGCAGGCCAGGGCCGCAGACTCACTGGCGAGGGGACAAGCTGGATCGCGGCGAGCTCTCTGGGCCTTGGTACCGCTGTTTGGCGTGCTTCTCACAGTACATCACATCGCCCACCCAGAAGTGACCTCTCATCCGCAGGTTGAGGCCGCAGTCCGAGCACGTGTAGCACTCGGGGTGACGGAAGCGGTCGTCCACGATGCGAACAGCCTGCGTGCTGCGGAGAGACCAGTGCGTGGAGTCAGAGGAACCCTTTAGGTCATGGGTAACAAACTCTGGCCCGCGGGCCAAATTTGGCCTGACATGTAATTTCACTTGGCCCTTGAGGCGATATCAAATTAACACTAAAGCTGGCCCGTCGATTATATTCAGCAGCGGTGCCGCGGTAACACCGCATTCACCGCTAATTATCATACTTGCCAACACTCCTGGGAGACTCCCAAATTTCAGTGCCCCTCCCAAAAATCGTCACGTCCGCTTTTCTCCCAGTCCAGCGAATGCTGGCCCAGTCACATAACATGTGCAGCTTCTGCACGCACACACATGTGAATGCAAACCATACTTGGCCAACAGCGATACAGGTTACACTGACGGTGCCCATATAAATAACTTTAACACTGTTAGAAATATGCGCCACACTGTGAATCCACACAGGTAGCGGGGGTGTATATTGCAGCCCGGAAGAGTTAGGGCTGCATGGGATTCTGGGTATTTGTTCTGTTGTGTTTATGTTGTGTTACGGTGCGGATGTTCTCCCGAAATGTGTTTGTCATTGTTGTTTGGTGTGGATTCACAGTGTGGCGCATATTTGTAACAGTGTTAAAGTTAATTATACGGGCACCGTCAGTGTAACCTGTATCGCTGTTGGCCAAGTATGCATTGCATTTACATGTGTGTGCGTGCTGAAGTCGCACATATTATGTGATCGGGCCGGGACGTTGTTGGAATGGATGAAAAGCAGACGTGACAGCTCGTGGAGGACGATAAACGCAGTGCCTTTAAAGCACGCCCCCAAGACTGTGGTCCGTGTGGACTACGAGGTATAATGACTGATGAACACCTTCGTTCGATAATGAGGGATGCCTCAGCTCAAAGCCTGAGCCCCGACATTAATGAACTAGCATCCAAGAAAAGATGGCAAAATCTGGCTTGGGCACATCAGATTAGATCAGTGTGTTGCAAACTGAGCAGTTTAAAGTCCTGAATGGTTGGTTTATTCATTGTTATTTTATTTTCTAATTTATTAACCTGTGGAAAAAGTTAATGTTGGTATTTACCTCAGAAGGTTGCAAATAGAAAAGAGGCATTACATTTTTATTTAAATTGTATTTGATATGCCTTTGATTTTTTTTAAATTATTATTATTATTATTTGAAACTTGATTTTGCATGTCACTATAAAGTTATATAAGCCTTGCTTGTTCAATATTCAATGCAAAACTTGTTTGGGTCCCTATTAAAAAGGTTAATTTGTTAAACCTTGGCCCGCGGCTTTGTTCAGTTTTAAATTTTGGCCGACTTTGTATTTGAGTTTGACACCCCTGCTTTAGGTCAATGTAGTCTAGGAGGATTGATGAATGTTTATCTTTTCTAACAGGAGTGTATTTAGACAAAAATAATAAACCGGTAGATCCACCTTAAGGAATCACACAACTCTAATATGTGAGGATGATTTGAAAGTTTAAAGTCTACAATACCAGATATGTTAGAAAAGGAACATTAAAGATCACATTCATCGATGTAAGGTGCATCGTCCACTGCCAGCTCTTACCCCTGGCCTTGTTTCAGTGCACCAGATGAGGCGAGAGTTGTGGCGGACTAGGGATGTAGCGATATGAACATTTCAGATCACAGTTCTCGTGACTAAAATAAACACGGTTATTATTATCACTGTATTGTTGAATGTGCTCAAAAAGCACTTATACACACACACTGAAATCTTTTTATTAAGTTGTTTTTTATGTAACTAAAATAGACAATGTTAGAAAACACACTATTTACCAACTTTTGTGTTTCTTGTGCTTTCCTGATAGTATTTGATCTGTTTTAATGGCTAAGCTTTTATGGTTTTAAACATTGGTTTGTACTGTAGCACTTTAAGATTTATTTAAATTAGAGATGTCCGATAATGGCTTTTTTGCCGATATCCCGATATTGTCCAATATGGATATCAACCGATACCGATATATAAAGTCGTGGAATTAACACATTATTATGCCTAATTTTGTTGTGATGCCCCGCTGGATGCATTAAACAGTGTAACAAGGTTTTCCAAAATAAATCAACTCAAGTTATGGAAAAAAATGCCAACATGGCACTGCCATATTTATTTTTGAAGTCACAAAGTGCATTATTTTTTTTAACATGCCTCAAAACAGCAGCTTGGAATTTGGGACATGCTGTCCCTGAGAGAGCATGAGGAGGTTGAGGTGGGCGGGGTTTAGGGGGGTATTGTAGCGTCCCGGAAGAGTTAGTGCTGTAAGGGGTTGTGGGTATTTGTTCTGTTGTGTTTATGTTGTGTTACGGTGCGGATGTTCTCCCGAAATGTGTTTGTCATTCTTGTTTGGTGTGGGTTCACAGTGTGGCGCATATTTGTAACAGTGATAAAGTTGTTTATACGGCCACCCTCAGTGTGACCTGTATGGCTGTTGATCAAGTATGGCTTGCATTCACTTGAGTGTGAAAAGCCGCAGATATCGTGTGACTGGGCAGCCACGCAAAGGAAGTGCCTTTAAGGTTTATTGGTGCTCTGTACCTCTCCCTACGTCCGTGTACACAGCGGCGTTTTAAAAAGTCATACATTTTACTTTTTGAAACCGATACCGACAATTTCCGATATTACAATTGAAAGCATTTATCGGCCGATAATATCGGCAGTCCGATATTATCGGACATCCCTAATTTAAATGAAAAGTATGCAATAAAAAAAATCTATTATTGTTATTTATGGCTGGCAACGTGGCGTCCTACAGTCCTTTAACGCACCGTAAAAACACCACTGTCCTGTATTTCTGAGTGTAGAGTGATCACTCTGTTCTAAGAGAGGACAGCTTGTAGGTTCAATGTACACAATCAAATATCTTAGTTGTTCAGGCAGTAATGTGTTTATATAACCTTAGATTGGGGTGTGTTGTTTCTAAATGGGGAAAGACAAGGTTTCCTGTTTTTATGTTAGCTTTTAAGCTAGCGAGCTGGCGCCAGTCAGTCCTTGAGTTTATCAAAGTGCAGTTATCAATCACGGTTTTTCGATCATTTTAAAATAAAACTAATACCGTCGATCGCAATCTACCAGTCAATCTTGTATTAGATACACACATAAAACAGTTGACGCAGGGTTAGATATTGCTTTGGTTTTTGGCTGAAACCAGGGATCTTAGGCTCAAAAATGTTAGTGACCACCGCTGTACAATATACTGTTTATTTATTTAAAATTCATTTTTATTTTAAAGGTTTTATTTTATTTTGATAATGCGGTTTGTTGATGTCTTTGTTTTTACTCTACTATGTGCCATGTTTGTGTCCGAAATAAAGACAATATATAATAATGATGGTGATGATGATGATGATTATGTTTATTTACCATGAATTGATTAAGTTGAAAAACCTATTCGGGTGTTACCATTTAGTGGTCAATTGTACGGAATATATACTGTACTGTGCAATCTACTAATAAAAGTTTCAATCAAACATGTAAAGCAGGATTATGGAATGCATCAATATTTTCAATTCTATTTCCTATAATTTCAATAACAATTCTACTTCATTTTCACTACTTCACTTTGGATTCATGGGACTGAGTTTAAGGGAATTTAGGAGACTTTCCCAATTCAATTTAGAATGTTACACTGAGCAGTCATGGCGGAGAAAAACATGGCCATGTTGGAGCAACCTCCCAGTCACTACTAAAGGTGTATAGCTCCACTAATGGACATTGGAGTGTTACTTTCAAAGGCAAAATTAAAGTATTGCTAGAAACATAATTTTATATGGGACTTTATTGTATTATATGTATAGTACATGTTCCAAAAAGAAAAAAGCATAAAACACCACCAGAATTAGAGATATTACAAGTCAAAGTGATGAAGCTTATTGTTACGCTCATCACTTGGTGTAACTAAACATGACCCTATAAAATGAAGGCAATTGCATTTTATTGATATTTGAAATGTACTCAATGTTTATAAATTAATATTTAAATATACTAAATGTAAAAAAAGGGAATAAATATTCAAAATAAGATCATTAAATGAAATCTAGTCTGGTTACGCCATCATGAGCGCAACACAAGGTTGTAAAAGTTTCAACTACAATTCTAAATAAGATGTCAAAAGCAAACTGAAATCAAATACACACAGCTTAAAGATTGATCAATACCTATTTAAATTTAGTAATACATAAATATGATGATTTATCAAAATATAAATATAAATATACCTGAACAGAACGCTCATGATGGTTACGCCAAAAAGTAACGCTATGAATCGCGTTTTTCCAAGTTTTTGGGGCATTTTTATGCTATTTCCAAGCATCTCCTTTTTATTATCGTTGATTTTAAATGGTCAAACTAATGCATATTATATATGCATGCCCTAGTAAACAAAAAAAAAGTCATACTTATTTTGATTGTTACATTTTGAAGTACATTTGTGCAGGTGGGTGCGAATGTACCCATTACCAGAGCTGTACACGTAGGGATGTTTCTCTCTTAAACTTAAAAGGGGTCATAAATGGGACTTGTTTTGAAGACGTGGACAACAAAGGATTTGTCCCAGTTGTCGTACTGACATGGGGAGTTTACCATTTATCATGTATAAGATTATAAACCTTGTAAGGCAGGGTTCTCAAACTAAATTTACCTGGGGGCCACTAGAGGTCGAGTCTGGGTGAGGACTTCAGAATCACATTTTAATTACGTAACTACATGTGTTAACTACTTTTACCAGCAGCTACAGTGAACATGAGCCATGGTACGCCTTAAGTAATTATAAATGTAAAATTGAATATAAAAATTATGAATTTCGACACTGTAAACTTCCCCAAGACACTTCAGCTTGCTTACAGAAAGTTGTTCCATTTGCTAATGTGTGCTTGTTGTGCTGTCATTTTTGTGCTTCATCGATATTGTAGTTGGTGCTCTTTCTAATGGGATTCATCATATATTTGACTATCAGCCGCTAAAGGTGCACGGGCCGCAAATACACCTAACGTTCCTTCTACGGTGCGCGCCTGCTCACGTGTCCTCTGCGCACACCATGTCGCGCACAAAATAAAATCCAATATGACCTCTAAACAAAATAAACAACTATTTGCTCTGTAGAATTTTGCAACGCGACTGAGTGATAGGTGACAACATGCAGCCCTATCGGTTAAAACAGTGGTTCTTAACCATGTTTAATTATAGTAACGTCTGTCGAGACGCTTGAAACTAGACAGGAATTCCATCCATCACTTTATTGAACAGAACGGTTTATATTCGGCCGTAACCACACCAAAAACATTAGTAAAATAATTCTATAGAAAAAGCAGTTATTATCTGGCGTACAAACCAGGCCAAAACCAACTCTTTGTTATCTGTCATATCAACAGCAGCCGCTCCCGCTCTCTCACCTGCACCAACAGACGCACTCATGGCACATAGCCACTGATGCATTTATGGCCACACAAAAAGTCGGACAACTCCAACACCACACAAAGTGTAAATGCCAGGTCGGTACACTATGACTCCTTGATCAGATGTGTGCTTATTATACTGTCATTTATTAAGGATGTTAATTTATGAAAAATCATGAAATGCTGTTCCTAAATTACAGAGATGCAAATAAAAATATATATTTTACAGAGAAAACGTTACACTTGATCCCATGCTTACATTTCATTGTGCATCATGAGAATGTTTTAGGGGAACTAAATAAGATCTCTGAAATGGGTACATATTTTTTCAGGAGTACACTGCAAAAACTGAAATCTAAGTAAGATTAAATATCTCAAATAAGGGTGATGTTTGCTTATGTTCTGTCTGATAAAATACTTCCTCTCACTAAGCAGATTTTATGTTAGAGTGTTTTACTTGTTTTAAGGGTTTTGGTCCTAAATGATCTCAGTAAGATATTACAGCTTGTAGCTGAGATGTTATGACCTATATTGAGTAAAACATGCTTGAAACTAAAATATCAACTGTTGCAAAGCTGTATCATCAACACTCACAAGTATAAAACTACTTTTTTAAAGTAATAATTTCTTATTTTAAGCATGAAAAAAAAAAAGATTGACACAATTGTGTCTCATATTAAAAGAGATTTTCAATGAAACAATAGAAAATACGCACTTATAAAGTAGTACAGTTGGCACAGTACAATAAACGGACAGTTAATATTTAAACATTTCACATGTGACATTTCAAACCATTTTGAACAGAAATAGTTCATGCACATTCAGATGAATTCTTCAAAATTACAATTAAACATTTTTTGGCCGGGGGCTGGGCTGTATATATGCGCACTAATTGACTGAAAGAGCACGCACTTGACGCGACGATGTCATGTTATCGATGGAAAAATGCATTTTTAGACCATATGATTTGCCTGAGCGGCTAGTAGACCCCGAGAGTAAGCGCTTGCCTTGTTGCCTTTCCATTAAGAACCATAAACTAGTTTTGTAGTATAAGTTTGCTGGTTTCAAGAAATGTAATGCCGAGCGCATATCATTATGTCAAGATAATGGCACTAGCATTTACTTAATTTAAGAATATTTTTCAACATATTGAGCAAAAAGGTCTCTCTTTTTTTCTCTACCAAGAAAAGTGCACTTGTTATTAGTGAGAATATTCTTATTTTAAGGTATTTTTGGGTTCATTGAAGTTAGCTAATTTTACTTGTTTTGGGAAGTCTTCACAAGCCAAATTTTCTTGTTCTATTGGCAGATAATTTTGCTTAGTTCAAGTAAAATACCCCTAATTTTTGTGGGTTTTTTTCTTGTTTTTGAACACTGACTTTTTTCAGTGTAGGACCCTCACCCAGACATACAATACTAGTATTTAGCTCATAAAAAAACAAGATTTTGTTATTTTTAATGGTAAGTCGGCCAAATCACTTATATTAGAAAATAATCCCATGATTATTATAATAAAACATTTAACTTGTGATTAAGTCATGTTTAGGACAGGTGTGCTGCTGGTATGGCCACAGTGTGCATGTTTCATATTGCTCACATACGGATGCTCCACTGAATGCTCGGAGTTTTTGAGTTTGCTCAGACACATGGAAAAATTAGAGGGAACGTTGATTACACCATTTATGATTATAGGTCGTGGGGCATACAATGTAGTCAAGGTTGAGACCCCTGTTTTGTAAAACACTCTATAAATACATTGTATTAGTATACTCACACAATGCTGGTGCCACACTTTTCACAGATGTGATATTTGCTGACGCCTCCAACAGGCGCGGCTGGCTTGGGAGGATTGGGCGATAGTTTTCCCGGAAACTTCCGTGTCGCCTCTGGAATAACGCACACACTCAGTAAGTACACACGTGCATGCAAACATTACATCTTCTCTGTCATTGAGGATTGTTTGTGTCTTTCACGAGTCAACACACACGTCCTCCCACTGGTTATCTTCATGTCATAAAAGAATGTTATTAGTATGAGAATTGATTCACTTCCCACATGCATTCCACAATCTGATTTTCACAACATAAATTAGACTCAGGGGAGCTTCTCTGTGCTAACAGCACAAATGATATCCATATGCAAGCGCAAGCCGCACTTGGGAAGACGGTTGTTTCCAATACAAAAGATGCCAGCAGACATTTGACAAAACAGTCGAAGCACTTCCAGGCTGTGCGCGCCATCAAATCACGCTCCCTCTACTGCTGGTCAACATGACCCAAGCGTATTTATAGATATGTATTTCATTTGTCAAACTTTATGGTATTTGTCACATTGTGTGTTGTTCTAACCTTTCTCGTCAGCCTCCAGAACCTCTTGTAGCATTTTGAAGGTGTTGGACTGACGTGGCGTCACGCGAGACTCTCGATTGTCCTGGATCATTTTGTACACCTCGGAGTCCTTGTCAAACCTCTGCATGATGGATTCAGAGGTTGAACTACTGTAAAAAAGAAAAAAAAAGATAGATATACTTGAATGCTGCACGTAGGGCTGTCTTCAAACCGTCGAAGATTTGAGTTGGATGAGTCTGATTCGACTATACTCTGTGGGAGGGTGACAAGATAATTCCTCCTGAGTGCCCTGCAGTCAGCAGATGTTGGGAGGTTACATTAATTGCGTTCATGCCTTCTTTGAATATTAGTAAAAGACTTGTGTGCAGACAAATAGTTTTTACAGAGTACGTTCAATTTCGGCTGAGCGATCGCTGCTTCCCGGATGTATTTTGGACTCCCACGTCTCTTACTCTATAATTTTTTTTATCTTCACACGCTAATATTTTACTTATAGCGTTGGGAGAATGTTTCTACATGGGGAATGTGATTGAGGCGGTCAGGCACAAAGCTCACTAATCCAAGGCGAGCCTTATGCCTGCCGTACTGCTGGAAATTGGACACGGCACGGGCCAGGACGCACCGCCTCGCCCCACAGGCATAGCCCTTCTTTTGCAAAGGTAATGGTTCGAAAACATACAAAAACTTTGTTTTAACTTTTACTTCCTTTCAAGTAGGGATGGCCTAAAATCTACAGTATATCACAACATATATTGCAGCCTCCTGCGATAAAGATATATATGAAGTCATATCATTTTACATAAATGATAATACAACCATTTAAAACAAGATATAAAGGCCACTTAATGGCTGCTGACATATGCAGTACCGTATTTTCCGCACTATAAGGCGCACCGGATTATAAGGCGCACCTTCAATGAATGGCCTACTTTAAAACTTTGTTCATATATAAAGGCGTACCGCCTTATAAGGCGCATAGAATAGACGCTACGGTAGAGGCTGGGGTTACGTTATGCATCCATTAGATGGAGCTGCGTTTAAGGGAATGTCAACAAAACAGTCAGTCAGGACAGTCAAACTTTATTCATCATCATCATCATCATCATCAGCCGTTGTCAGTCCACTGCTGGACGAAAGCCTCAGCACGTTTCTGCCATAGTGAACGATCTCTAGCTGCTCCCTGCCACTGCACTGTTCCCCAATATTTGTCTATTTCATCTCGCCATCTCACTCTCTGTCTTCCTCTATTTCTGCTCCCATCCATGGGTCTCCATGATGTCATTAGGGAAGTCCATCTATTATCTGTTCTCCTACTGATATGTCCAGCCCACTTCCACTTACTTAATTTGATAGTTCTCATAATGCCTTGGACTTGCGTTTGTTTTCTCACCCATTCATTTGTTTTTCTGTCTTTATATGTGATTCCAAGCATATTTCTTTCCATGTTGTGTTGTGCTGCTGCTATTTTCTTTTCCATTTTATTTGACAATGCCCAGGTTTCAGCTCCATATGTCATGGTTGGTAACACGCATTGATTAAAGACCTTTCTTTTTAGGCTTAACGGTATTTCTCCTCTCATGATGTTGCTCAGTTTTCCACATTGGCACCAGCCCAATCTGATTCTCCTCCCTATCTCCTGTTCTTGACTCTTTTCTTTCAGGCTAAATCTCTGCCCCAGATAGATATATTCATTAACTTCATCAATTTCATTTCCATTAACAGTCACAGGTCCATGAGGTACCATGGAATTTGCCATAACTTTTGTTTTCTTCATATTCATTTTCAATCCACAACATTTGCTGGCATTTGCAAGGTCTTTAAGCTTATCTTCCACTTCACTGAAACTTTATTAATAGATTACAAACCAGTGTTCTGACAACTCCGTTCACTCCCAAAATGAACAAACAGCTGTTTTATTATTTTCCCCGAGGTAAAGTCAGTGACGTGGTATTTCGTTTATCTTTTAACAACAGCAAGGTATAACATGTAGTGCAACATTTATATCACATAGAGGAGGGGAACTTTTCCTCGATTCAATAAACACGTAAAAAACAGTCTGATACTGTTACGGTAAATCAAACGTTAGTGCTATCACAATATAGTAACACTCGAATTCGTGCAAAGCAGTAACAATATATCAATAACTCAACGTTGCTCAAACGTTAATGTCACACAACACAACACACAAAATAAACATGTAAAGCGCACTTTACTACCGTATTTTTCGGACTATAAGTCGCAGTTTTTTTCATAGTTTGGCCGGGCTCCAGTGCGACTTATATGTTTTTTCCCTTCTTTATTATGCATTTTGGGCAGGTGCGACTTATACTCCGGTGCGACTTATACTCCGAAAAATACGGTAAGTTATTCCTCATCCACGAATCCCTCAAATTCTTTTTCAGTGTCCGAATTAAACAGTTGGGCGGATACGGCATCCGGCTCCATCTCGTCGAAGTCGTCATCACTACCATGAATTGATTACGTGGACCCCGACTTAAACAAGTTGAAAAACGTATTCGGGTGTTACCATTTAGTGGTCAATTGTACGGAATATGTACTGAACTGTGCAATCTACTAATAAACGTTTCAATCAATCAATCAATTAATCGAGTCAGTGTCGCTGCTGTTGTCTAGCATTTCAGTGACAATGTTAAATTCCCGTGTTCTACTGCGTGACTGATCGTCTTGAGTTGAAACTCTGCGTCGTAAGCGTGTCTCTTAATAGGAGCCATTTTGGGGTCTTTACATAAACACACAAATGGAAATGGAAATGAAACGGCACGCCTCGCGCAGTCATATATCCCAGCATGCACCGCGCGCTTCTTCTACGGGGGAAAATGAAGTCGGCGGCTCCTTACCGTAGTTGCGAGACCTGTTGTGGCTCAATATTGGTCCATATATAAGGCGGTACTGTCAGCTTTTGAGAAAATTGGAGGTTTTTAGGTGCGCCTTATAGTGCGGAAAATACGGTAATATTGTCACTTACGGTTGTATTATTTTCTCAAAAATATTATTAATCTACTTGTTAATATCTGGTTACTTTTATAACAAGGTACTATCTACACGTCTTTTAAAATAATATTGAGAACTTATTCTTCTGTTTAGTTTTGGGTGATACTAAAAATGTGGGGCATCGATTCAATACAAAGTAGTTACTGGGGCAGTATTGGCCATTGACAATTTTCAAAATCATTGAATTATTACATTTTTGATTACAATTATGAGACAAAAACACAGAATGGCGGCATAACATCAATTATATATTTGAATTAATTCCAACCATAATCTCTGATTTAAATCCTTTGGTTTGTGCCCTTAGTGCCCACCTGTGTCCACAGAGTTATTTCCTGAATGTGTAAACAATAACAAAAACGGCCAAAAAAAATTGACAATAAAAAATAATCTAAGCACTGTAGTATTGACCAGATACTATACTTGGTATCAAGACTGTCCATATTTATATTGATCCGCCCACCTCAAGAGCTCTAGCTTAGCAGTTACTGGTTAGTTTATCCTCCAACGATTTGTAATGTAGCATGTTTAGCTATTCCTCGTCCTTCAGTGATGATACTTGTAAGAAACAGTTTATTTTCCGCCTTGGAGTCGAGGATTAGGGATTTGGAAGTAGCTTCCCACTGTGGAGGGATGTTAGCCACTAGAGCTAGCGAAGACTCTACAGTGCATTGAGAATGTGTTTGTTTACTTGTCGCTGTCAAATTTACAGGACACAATTAGAATGCTTTATCAAAAAGCGTTATCAGGACCTACTTTCAAGTTTCATGTCCTCTTGGTGCTGCTTCAGAACCGAGCATCTCACTAAACGGTAGTTTAGCCGTTTTTAAAAGGTTGTTATGATTTAGAAGGCCTTTAAGGATTGCTTATAGAATATTCATGCACAATATGAGATTAATTCTTGTAATTTATGGCCTGATACTAAATGACTAAACAGATGTTGGGAACTTTGAACAACCTTCAATACAGATTTGGAACATCTTGTTTTCTGCTGAAAGGTGGCAAGTTTCAAGGGAAAGGGGGTGGCATAAAGACAAAAGCATTGTATTTTCTTACACAAAGTTCTTTCCAAACTAAAGCATCATATGTTAGGTTGGAGTCAAAGACCAAAGTAAAGCCACCACTATGTATCTCCCCCTTCTTTGTCTTTGGCATAAAAACCCCAAGAGTTTTGAATAAGGCCCGCATGCATCCACTTGATACAACAAGCGTGGTGACGTGTGTATTCAATTGTCCAGAGATATCTGTTAGTATGTCGTTTTTGTTGAAGGAATTAAATGTAACTGATTGAATATGGAAAAAGTGTCTTGACAAGTTTCATTACACCTCTGATCGAAACAAACGCATGTTCCGGTGGACTGATTGAGATCTGAGGAGGCCTGTCGTTGAACTAAGGTGGAAATGGTCACAAATGAGATCTTTTTTTTGTTCGCTTTAAATGAAAGACTGCATTTCTTTTATAATTACCTTTGACTAACTTGAGATTGAGTCACTATATAAATGATAGAGCACACCCAGTAAGTTACTGACACCCAGTGACCAGTCCATATACACTAGTACAAATCACCAACTGTTTATTCCTCTTTAGAAAATGCTGTAGATTCGACTTTTCGTCGACCATGGGCAAAATCTAAGGAAATCAGATTAAACTATGCAAATTGTTTGTTCCAAGACAGCTCCAGCTGCAAGACATGACTGGCAGAAACAAGTATTTCAGAGACGTTGTGAGCATGGAATCCAGAAGAAATGATGGGAGGGCAGCAGCTGGCTTTGGAACTTTGACCTCCAGACATGAAAAAGTTCACACCGCAGGCAAGAAACGACATCATATCCTCAACACTTGACACCAGGCCCAGTTGCAACGCACAAAACAGCATGAGGAAAACTGTTACATATTGTTAGAAACAAGTTTGTGTGTGTGGTTATTTGCAACAAGTACACACGAGTGGTGGAAGTGAGCTTTCACCAAGGGGGAAGTATGACATGGCAGCTAATTAAGAAGAACAGTAGCTCTGTTTACAAGCACATTCTTTGTCCCTGGTCGGGTGAAGAAACACTTTTACTGGAAGAAATTTGCATTGAAGCCTCAACTGGCAAATGCTTTTGTACATGACAAAACACACAAAGACAAGTATGTAGGGAGCGAGAGCTGCTGAGTGTTGGCTGTCAGTAAGAACCGGTTGGTTGTGTACACCGGTCGAGCCAGGTGTGGAGCGGGACGATTTAACACATGCGCACAAACACACACACATACCAAGAGAGGTGGTGAGCTCTCAACCAGGGTCATTCAAGTTAACCTGATGGACGGTCCCACCTGTCATGACATAACAGTAGCAAGTTACTGTTTAACTTGCTCATATTGTATGTGGACAGCACTGTTGCACTTGTTCTGTCCTCTGCAACCCTTTTTTTAATACAACATTTGAAGCGCTGATCCAGCTTGGTAATTTAGAGTGATGACTCTTTGTGGTTAACACTAAATTACACAAAGAATGCAACTTAATAAAAATGGAATATCCATGTCTCTATTCAATTAAATTTATGACTCTCACACAGCAGCAAAGAGTCTGTCAAGAATCAACTGGATCTTCACTGAAGTCATTGAGGCATCCTCTGCATGGTGCGTGTGGCTTCATTACACTGCAACACACATAAATCCCACAGGCAGGACTTTCCCCACAATGACATGGCTTTAATTTGCTTCCAAAAATTGCTCAAGACAGACAAAACAGGAAAACCCGCGTCACTGAAGAATGAATGTACGCTGTGAATCAGTTTGCCCCATTGAGGTCTGAATGTACAAGGGAACACAGGCATGGTGTCTTAGCACATTGTTCTCTGAATACTAACATGGCAACAACAAAAATATAGCCAAAGCAAAAAGATGTCCTTTGCATCTCTGAGCATTGCTCAAATTAACAACAGACCTCCTAAGTCCAAACTCCAAGTTCTCCACACGCTCAGCTCCTCCCTCAACAGCCCCATTTCCCTTCTTACTTTGCTCGCCATCCTTTCTGACACGCAATCTCAAAACTAATGGAAAGTATTGTGAGGAATTCAAGTAACAGCAGTTACGGACACAGCAAGAAGCAGAGGACGGCACAATTTTACCAAGAGAATAAAAAGTCAGACAAATTGTGGCTGATATTCCCTGTTTTGTACTTAATGAGGGCTACATATTTTTTATCTGGTCCCCGATACAGAAAAGCAGAGTTGGCAACATTTAAAATATGAAATGCTGATTAACATCTCCTAAAGACAGCTTCCTCAAATAGTGTGCAGAAGACAGTTAATCTACACAAACTAAACATAAAACACTCACCTCAGAGAGCAATAGAGAACAAGCGAAAGAAGCACTCTACAGTAAGACTTCACTGTCCTGGTAACTCATGCATGTATAAAAAGCATATTCATAAACACGGCCAGATGCATACCATACACCTATCTACACCAGACAAGACAGAAAAACAAGAGTTGGACTGAAAAGGTGTGTCCCTGGTCTGCAACTCATTGGCCACGCTACATAAATAGGCGGGCAGATGGGTGTCTGAAGGGCTGTGATTGGCTGAGAAGGAGCAGAGAGGGGCTTGGTGTGCAGTCTGGGGGCTCCAAACAAGAGGCCAATTAGGGGAAGAGGGGAAATCAGACCTTTTTTCTGGGAACACTGGGTGTTTGCATGTGACTGCAATTGCTGACACATCATATCACCAACTGTGGTTACCCAACGGGGGCCAAAGTCAACCCTCCTGCACTGTGGAAAAAGCGAAAAACAGTGGACACAAAGCATTACTGGACAGACTTTTAGTTATAGCTTAAGCCTGCAATTGTACACTTAATTTCAAGAGGGCTGCATCTGCTCACTGTGAAATTACTAATCCCATATACAACACCTCATCAGAGAGCTGGTGAGGAAAACAAAGGCAGGGAAAGGTGGCACACGGAGTTGATGTGTTCCCCAGAGGAACATGGAACAACGTGTTTGCCGCTGCAATGAACTACTAATGAACTACACTTGCGCACTCTCACATACGCACAGCTGCAGCAATTGTACATTTTTATGGAGACATTGGTGTGACAGCCCATATGCAGTTTCAACACAGCCTTTAGAAGAAGGAAACAATCATTACATCAATACAAAAGGAATGTCTGCAGATCTGGTTTCTACCCAGATAAATTCTGGAATAGTATCTATTGTGAAGGATGAGTAGCCAAATGTCGGTTCAAGACCAGCTCTGGATCAAACGCCTACAAACCAAAATTGGAAATGGCTGCTGGGGAGTTGCCCTCGCTGCTCAGGGATGTGACACTTCGGCACAGCTCCCATATTCCGACATCTTACCCTTACATGTTGATTGGATTGCTGTGTGTGTGTATGTGTGGGGGTGTTGGTTTCCCAGCAGCATGGGTTCACTTCCCACTCATTGAGTGCGAGTGTGAATGGTTGTTCAGGGTGTAGTCTGCCTTTTCATTTACAGGTACGCATTGCAAATTATTTGCCATTTGCCTACATTTAAAAATGTATTACTAAAAAATCCCTTTTTACTTATTTTTAGTCATTCACTTGACAGCATACATTTAGATTCAGCATGAATATCTATTGTCTATTCTTGTTTTAACATTAAGAAAATAACTATTCAAATAAAATATTTTTGTTTTCCCAACATAGAAAATCTTGTTCGATTCTGCAACATCCCGAGAATGCTTAATTTAAGAACTGCAAGTTGAATAATGCTTGTTTTCAGAATGAAATACTTATTTCTAGCTTATAAATCTAGATATAGAAATCTTAATTTAGGATGTCTTATCAAGTAAAAATTACATGCTGTATGGACAGATAATTTCACTAGTTTTTAGTATTTTTTTCCTAAAATCTATTATTTTTATCTTATATTTTGTCAGATCTTATTTGCAGTGTGTTAGGCGTGATAGACGCCAGAGTACCAGGAGCGTTATTAGGATAAGCGGAAGAAAATGGATGGATGATGTGTGTGCATCAGCCCTGGTCACTGTAAGATGCAAAATATGCCCCATATGGCTAAACACTGATTTCCAAGACAAAAGGCAGGTTAACTTTATATGTATCATTCATTATGTCAAACCAGTTTCAATAAGAAATATTAAACTGATTCAACATTCACCTCCAGTCCTCGTATTTTATGCACAAAATTGAGTGGAACCAGTTCAAACTAATTTGAAATCAACTTTATATTTTTGGGGTTCTCAAATATGTAATCTAAACCAGTTATATTTTATTTTTGGCAAGTTTATTTTTTGAACCATCAATGTCTGGGGTGAGATACAAATCCATAAAACAACCTGATACTGTATCAGTATAATAAAATGGCAACCTTGTAAATCAACACTTTTATCACGCTTTAAAAAAAGTTGTATCTTTCTATTACAGAGATGTAGCCGCACTTGGAACACTGATAAATGTGACAGACCGATGAATAGGTGCTGCATGCAGAATGTTTACCTGCGACGAAGAGACATGTGAACGTCCTGATCAAGAGCGCTATTGGGCGAGTAGCGTCCTGGTGGAGTAGGGGTTCTGCTCGACACGGAGCTGTTTCTGTAGTCTGAAGGAGAGAAGTCCTGTAAAGAAAAATTGCAAATAGTGTTAGTGAAAGTAAAAAAGACAATCAACTTTGCAGTGCCAAAATAATATCAACTACATACTACATAATATTCAATATTTATGGAAGTATAAAGCTAAAGTACTTCCTTATTTAATACAAATAAATGTAAAGAACCTTCACAACATTATCAAAACACCTTGCCACTCGTCTTTGGTGCCCTTTGATAGGAGTCACACCCAACATTCCGCTGCTGTTGGCCAATCAAACATTCCCAGCAACTAACTTCAGCATTCATGTTATCTTGGTTATATATCAGTGCAGACTACATATCGTATCCAAACATATCCTGCTGCACAAGCATTTGCTCGTCTGGTTGAAAGGCAGTGTGTACTTCCGCAGGTCTAGAATCACACAAGTCAATTATTTAGTCTCAATGGTTGTGGACATTGTTCACTATTATACGGTTAAAAGCTGCACATTTCAGTCAGGAATGCTGTACAATCAACAGGGTAGAGGACAGGAAAGGCCAAGGAAGCAGAATGTGTATTTAATTTGGACAGAAGAGGGCGCCACATAGGCATTAGAGTGCAGCTCCAAAAAAGAAGCTCATAAAAACATTTGAATAGAGGTGCAAATTGATCTTTTATTGTCGCTGCTCCCAGCAGAAACAAAGCGCCCGCAAAGTAACAACATGAGCAAAGGTTGACTGATCAAGCTATAATTAGGTCGTCAGAGTGCATGAGTGACTTAGCAGTAAAAATGATGTTACATACACACACACACACACACACATTTGGCTAGCACATAACTCAAGCCAGACACACTGTACGACATCCCACCAAATAAACACCATTAACCTCATTCATGTATACTTATACACATTAAAACTAAATGCTGTTTATATTCCTTTCAAGAAGTTTCCAGGCTCCAGGGACCCACAACTGCTGTTTTATTTTCGATGTAAGACCCATTTGAAAACAAACATCAAAAAACAAGTGCGTAGTAGTACTTTCACTTAACACTATTTCCTTGTTTACCTCCACGGTTGTTCAAAGGGTTCCATAAGGTGAAATCACCATTCTGCGCTACCAGTAGACGACACAGTTAAGACTCAGGGTTGAACCCATTAACGCGTGCTTCAAACCTGTCAATCATTCTGAGTATTTCAACCAATCAGATCGTGGGGAATGCAGAGCGCCCTCCCACTACAACGAAGCTTATCCCACAAACAATCAGGTGTGATCATTGAGACAGACACTGAAATTCAATTTCTGTTCATTTCAGAAAAAATGGTTATTTGGCGTGCATTGGGCACTTGTAATGTGGATATATGATATCCTGAGAGATTGGAAGGGCCAAACTCTCAATTTTTAAAACCGAAGACAAACTACCATGTCTTCGTTGGATCAAAAGGTAGCTTGTGGGAAGACCACATTTACAGCTGAACGTGAAGAACATCAACAAGCGCAAGGCTGTTTGTACGAAGGTTGGTTCAGTACTGGAATGAAAAATTAGAGTTCAGGAAATCCAATTGTTACAGTATTATGTTCATAAATACAAAGGATTACGTAAGTTACTTTCCTTAAGTTAACAGGGCTATTCGACTAAATAATGAAGAGGGCCGCAGTTTCAAGAGCCCAAGTGCTCAGGGGCTGGACATTGAAATTTGGATGTTTTGTTAGAAAGTGCCTTCGCAAGTTATATTCCTTTGAGACTGCGTTTACTTCATTACAAAATAAACATTAGTTTTCACACTGCACTGTCAATAAATTCATTATTCTGCCCTCGCTACTCGATTTCAGCGTGTGCAGCAAGTTAACAGCATGAAGAAATAGAAACTAAAGTTCTGTTGAGGATTGATGTTGCTTCTTTTGAAATCTTGAAATCTTATTTATCTATTTTGGGGGGTTTTTCAGGGTTGAATGAGTAGTCTTCTACTCACCCCACTACTACTTCATTGTGACACATATGCCTCACTGTTGCCCCTGTGGGGTGGTGGGAGTACTGCATACATGATCAACCCTAGTTTTAATGGTTTCATCAAGTCTATTTGGGTGGTGTTCGGCGGGCCAAATAAAAAGCTTTGGCGGGCCGACTGTGGCCCGCGGGCGGTCAGTTGAATAGACTTGCTTTAGTAGTTGGTTGCTTCGTCGACATGGCTACTTAACAAATGTATTGTTTTTTTTTATGAATGTGAACAAAAAGAGGTATCTTAATGTAGTAGTATGCTTTGTTGATGACACATAGGCCTATGTTGGTAGCTACAGACCAACTGAAGACATTTATTGTTTTTTCTTACGAATGTTAGAGGTAGTAGGAGCTCATGGAGGAACATAACGTTACGCAACGTCTCCTCTAAAGGCCTACTGAAACCCACTACTCCCAACCACGCAGTCTGATAGTTTATATATCAATGATGAAATCTTAACATTGCAACACATGCCAATACGGCCGGGTTAGTTTACTAAAGTGCAATTTTAAATTTTGCGCGACAAATCGTGCTGAAAACGTCTCGGTATGATGAAGTCAGCGCGTGACGTCGCGGATTGTAGAGGACATTTTGGGACAGCATGTGGGCCAGCTATTAAGTCGTCTGTTTCATCGCTAAATTCCACAGTATTCTGGACATCTGTGTTGGTGAATCTTTTGCAATTTGTTCAATGAACAATGGAGACAGCAAAGAAGAAAGCTGTAGGAGGGAAGCGGTGTATTGCGGCCGACTTCAGCAACACAAACACGGCCGGTGTTTCATTGTTTACATTCCCGAAAGATGACAGTCAATCTTTACCATTGGCCTGTGGAGAACTGGGACAACAGAGACTCTTACCAGGAGGACTTTGAGTTGGTTTCGCAGACACGGTACCGTGAGTACGCTTCCAAACATTTGATTGCTTGTAAATAATGTAAATAATTCAATGTATACACCCTGATGATTATCTTGTGTGATGACTGTATTATGATGATAGTATATATCTGTATCATGAATCAATTTAAGTGGACCCCGACTTAAACAAGTTGAAAAACTTATTCGGGTGTTACCATTTAGTGGTCAATTGTACGGAATATGTACTTCACTGTGCAACCTACTAATAAAAGTCTCAATCAATCAAAAAAGCCTGTACGTGCGTGCCGCTATGTGCATGTCACGTACGTAACTTTGGGGACTTTGGGGAAATATATGTGCTGTATGAACTTTGGGGAGGTGAACGGTACTTTGGGCTGTGGGATTGAGTGTGTTGTGCAGGTGTTTGAGTTGTATTGGCGGGTTATATGGACGGGAGGGGGGAGGTGTTTGTTATGCGGTATTAATTTGTGGCATATTAAATATAAGTCTGGTTGTGTTGTGGCTAATATAGTATATATATGTCTTGTGTTTATTTACTGTTTTAGTCATTCCCAGCTGAATATCAGGTCCCACCCACCTCTCACAGCATCTTCCCTATCTGAATCGCTCCCACTGCCCTCCCACTGTCCTTCACTCTCACTTTCCTCATCCACGAATCTTTCATCCTCGCTCAAATTAATGGGGAAATTGTCGCTTTCTCGGTCCGAATCGCTCTCGCTGCTGGTGGCCATGATTGTAAAAAATGTGCAGATGTGAGGAGCTCCACAACCTGTGACGTCACGCTACTCGTCTGCTACTTCCGGTAGAGGCAAGGCTTTTTTTTATCAGCGACCAAAAGTTGCGAACTTTATCGTCAATGTTCTCTACTAAATCCTTTCAGCAAAAATATGGCAATATCGCGAAATGATCAAGTATGACACATAGAATGGACCTGCTTTCCCCGTTTAAATAAGAAAATCGCATTTCAGTGGGCCTTTAATGTGGCTTACTGGGTGATTGTGGTTCGTAACAATGACAGCATAAGTCATCTATTTTTCCCCAATAAATTTGTATGTGTAGTCCTGTATTGACCGCCAGTACTTTGCAACAACACGCACATTAGCAATTTGCACCTTCTGAAAACACGAATTTCATGAATGTGTAGCCTTTGGCAAAGTACTTTTGCCCCCTCAGATTTTCAGCATCGGTAAAGAAAGATATGCTAAATATGTCTGAAATTCAAGAAAGTGATTGCTGATCATCCACCATCTTTGACGAAATGTGTGGGACATAACTATAACCAAGGGTGCCTCGCTTAGTGGGCAAAGTCGGAAGTGTCCATTGGCAGTGATGACGTCAAAGATTTGTATGTTCAATGCCACCACCCGGTTTCAACCAGCAACTGTTTAAACGGTGTTCTGTTCTCAATTAAGTACAATTCCCTCCATCTTTTCCTTTGTGAGTAGGCAGACTAGGGATGCGTGCCATGAAGCCTCTAACAGAAACGATCACTGAGATGTCTCTCTGGGACTCTTCACAAAATAATCCCAACACAATAACTGCCGGCTCATAAGATCACATATTCCATATGATCGGTGTACAGGAATAGCGCCGTCCATGTCCTTTTCCTGCTGTGAACAATATCTCCAGGGCATATATACCTGACAGACATACTGTAAGGGCTTTACGGTCCCTTTATAAAGACCGAGGGAAACCACACTAGTGGTGCAGATGAATCCACACTAATGCAAACCAATCTTATGTTATGTAACTGTCTGGCTGCTGAATGTGAATCTTGCTCTCAAACTGCAGGCAGGTTTTTCAGATAAAATCCCAACAGTGATCTATGAGACTCAAGAGGAATGCAGCCAAGTAGAGAAAAACAAAAAAAGGAAGGCGGAAGAAAAACAAACCAATGGCCTCTGATGGTTTTAATTGCAGTAAACACAGTACAGCTGGGAAGCACTTTAACGTGACTCTTGAAAGCCATTAGTTTTAGAATAAAAAATCATTGTTTTTTAACATGCATGATATCAGCATTATTATATAACATGGTGGTGTAACTGATTAACTTGAACACAAAGCATGCCTGTTATTTCACCAGTTTATGGTGTTTGTGAAGTTCATAGTTGGATTTAGGACATGTCTATACTGAACACAGGCCACAATAATTGTTATCATTAATATAGTGGGTAGAAGACGGAGGAGAGCCACTCACTGGCTACAGTACATAGTACTAAATTAGGTAAGGCTCTTGAATTGGACCTCCTATATATTGTGTACTTAAGTTAAACAAAACCTCTCTTACGCAGGGTAGTTCTACAGCTCTGCAATCTACAACCATAATAATACATCACTAGTGACAATCAAATGTCAATTCAAAGGCGAAATGTTTTTTTTCCGCCACTTTGTTAATAAACAGGATTTGGCAAAAACTACAGCCATTTCCATGGAATTTTTGGGGTTAGATGGTACATCTGAAACAAAAAGAACACATTACATGTGGGTGTTCATGAGAATGAAACATGTGGATAAACTGTATGAAGTTATTTCCTCTCATTCCCTCTTGTTCTAAATAAATGTTCCAGAATGCAAATAGTTTCAGACACAATCTGCCGCACTACCCAAAAATACATCGACCTTCTGTTTCACTTGACTTTGTGGAGCAAGGAAGAAATCATTATCACATTTTGGAGATGAGCCGTAGAACGGTGATGTAATATTAAGTCTTGGTATTTCTTCTAAGCAGAAGAGAACAGAACGTACAAAACAAAATGAGTCCCTTCCTTTCCATATTTGTCACGTGTCAAAGTTAGGTAGTATTTCTTTCAAACTTTTTCCCCCAGCCCAAAGTTGGTGTACCTCAACTTGGCCATCTGCATTGCACTTTACAGTACAGCACTGATGCCCAACCCTGGCATGTCATAAAACAGCTCCTATTAACACTTAATAACTGCAACTAATAAAGTAAAAAACATTGCAGCAAGGACGTGTTACAGAGTAAAGGCTCAATAAAACTGCTGATATGCTGAAACATGGATGTATGCATGTTTTCGATTGCGCTTTTATATTTTACACATGTAACAAGGTGTTTTAATCTTTAACTGGTGTTGAGAGATCCTTTGGTACCATATGCAGACCACAATCTGCCTACCTAGGTAGTGCTTTATAAAAACATACTTGGATACAGAACCTTTATTGGACCCCATCATGTTGTGCATGTGTACCCAATAATCTGTTCAGTATGAATAGAGGCACCCTTAGTTGTCAAACACACCCTACCAATTCATTTCCATTGTGTCTGTGAACCCAATTTAGAGATTAAACCTTTATCTATTTGTAACAAATGGATCCTGATGATCGCAACCCAAGTGTGAAAAAATGATGATCACACATGTTTAAAGGGGAACATTATCACAATTTCAGAATGGTTAAAACCATTAAAAATCAGTTCCCAGTGGCTTATTATATTTTTCGAAGTTTTTTTCAAAATTTTACCCATCACACAATATCCTTAAAAAAAGCTTCAAAGTGCCTGATTTTAACCATCGTTATAAACACCCGTCCATTTTCCTGTGACGTCACATAGTGAAGCCAACACAAACATGGCGGAAAGAACAGCAAGCTATAGCGACATCAGCTCGGATTCAGACTCGGATTTCAGCGGCTTAAGCGATTCAACAGATTACGAATGTATTGAAACGGATGGTTGTAGTGTGGAGGCAGGTAGCAAAAACGAAATTGAAGAAGAAACTGGAGCTATTGAGCCATATCGGTTTGAACCGTATGCAAGCGAAACCGACGAAAACGACACAACAGCCAGCGACACGGGAGAGAGCGAGGACGAATTTGGCGATCGCCTTCTAACCAACGATTGGTATGTGTTTGTTTGGTATTAAAGGAAACTAACAACTATGAACTAGGTTTACAGCATATGAAATACATTTGGCAACAACATGCACTTTGAGAGTGCAGACAGCCCAATTTTCATCAATTAATATATTCTGTAGACATACCCTCATCAGCGCTCTTTTCCTGAAAGCTGATCTGTCCAGTTTTGGAGTTGATGTCAGCAGGCCAGGGAAGCTAGGGTCGATAGGGGGTTTAGCTCGCTCGTCTGCGGGAACAAACTGCCGCCATTGCTTGCCGTGCTACCGAGGCCCTTTGTCCCTGAATTGCTCACACACTCCGGCAGATTCAATGGGGGTCTGGCGGCAGATTTCTTTGACTTTATCGTTGGAAATGCATCTGCTTTGAGTGTCGCAGGATATCCACACATTCTTGCCATCTCTGTCGTAGCATAGGTTTCGTCGGTAAAGTGTGCGGAACAAACGTCCAATTT
This sequence comes from Nerophis lumbriciformis, assembly GCF_033978685.3. Lineage (NCBI taxonomy): Eukaryota > Metazoa > Chordata > Actinopteri > Syngnathiformes > Syngnathidae > Nerophis > Nerophis lumbriciformis. The sequence continues at coordinate 28,913,789 of NC_084559.2, read as the reverse complement.
CTTGCCACTTTCGCATCTTTGGGCAACTGGTGCAACTTGAATCCGTCCCTGTTCGTGTTGTTACACCCTCCGACAACACACCGACGAGGCATGATGTCTCCAAGGTACGGAAAACAGTCGAAAAAACGGAAAATAACAGAGCTAATTTGACTCGGTGTTTGAGAAAATGGCGGATTGCTTCCCGATGTGACGCCACGTGTGACGTCATCGCTCCGAGAGCGAATATTAGAAAGGCGTCTAATTCGCCAAAATTCACCCACTTAGAGTTCGGAAATCGGTTAAAAAAAATATATGGTCTTTTTTCTGCAACATCAAGGTATATATTGACGCTTACATAGGTCTGGTGATAATGTTCCCCTTTAAATAAATACATTATAGTACCCCGGGATAAAAGTTGATTTTATTCCCTGACGTGCCTCATACCTCAAAAAACTATTGCGAAAAAGCGCCACCCGTTGAAATGACTAACAAATTTTAATTGGTGCTTGGCACTCTGAAAAATGTTTTAACATGTTGCATGCCTTTTAGAAACAAAAACTAACTTTTATATATTGTATCAAATCCTACAACTATAGTTCTTTTATGAAGTATTGTAGTCATTTACCTTCTACGGCATCTCTTTCACGCTGCTTTTCTGGCAAACACACCATCAGCAGCTATTCCATATTTTCATAGATAAATGTGTGCCGTTTAAATATTTTAACTTCTCGGCTGGCGTTTTCCACTCACTCTTCTTCAGAGCTATGCTACGCTACAACTGCTTCATCAAGTTAGCCATGTTTTTTGAGGATTTTCTTTGATTCAATGAATATAATTGGATTCTTCTTAGCACTGCTTCAGCACTGTATAATCTGAGTGTATAATATTGCCCACAGCAAAAGACAAAAACAGGAACTGGCTAACTCAAATGAGGGCAGCTGTTTCAGATCAAGGGCAATTGTGATGCTGGGGACAGTGCCAGTGAAGGGGCCTTCAGTCTGGCTCCATGCAAGTCACTCTGCATCATCATCATTACCACCCTGCAGATTCAATTACAGGGCATAAACCAGCACTGACTGTTGAAACATTTTATTTTGGGATGGCTGGCATTGCCATGTCCAATATCAGTCTATTCAATGTCTAATCGTGTGAGACCAATGAAGAACAATGGGATGCATATGTCAAACTGGGGTAAAAATGCTAATTATACCACTAATAATAATGGCAGTGTGTATGTGTACATGTTTTTCATCCAGTGGTTTGCTTTAAGCAACATACTCGTCTTTCACTCACTGTCACTGATTGAACCGGCCTTGTAATTATGTCTTAGCACCAGCGTATTACAGCGCATTCATATTCTGTGACAAAGAACAGTACCTATGACAACACACAGATCATGAGTTTATGCCACAAATGAATATTTCATTGAAATACTTTAGTTTTTATACTCATATTAACTTATCTAAGAAGGTCTGAGGGTCACAGATCTTGGGCACCTGTGGATTTGGCTTAAATAAAACAGCACCTTAGCCTTGTTAATCTTATTTTCTTCAGTTCATTATTGAACAATTTACAATGGGTCAAAATTGAAGCCTTTCAGGACTACAAAGTAATTTCCACAGTAAAACTTTCAAAGTCAGACTCAGTCATTTCCGTCCTTCATAACTCTCTGTAAATGTATTTTCTTGGCTCAAGTTTACGTAGCGCAGCAGCATTCATTAAGTGACGGATCATTGTGATGCCAATACTAATCCCTCCGCCCCTCTCAATCCGCTGGCCACACACAATGAGGCTACTTCTAATATAAGCCATATGTAGAAGATTAGAGGCCAAATGAACAGCAAACAGAATGAGAGGCAACAAGATGACGAGCAATGTGCCAATGACTTCACAAAATAATGAAAAATCATCAGCCGTTTCTAAGCCTTTCATTTAACGCTCACTATTTAGGAATAGACACACTTTGATGCGCAGAAATTGTGACAAATTACATCAGATTACAGTGGTCATTTTGAGATTCCTGTATACTGTAAAGCTTGCAATCATTTACGGTTTCATTATAGTATTGGTAGTCTGCGGAGGGCCACACATTGCAAGTCATACAGTCGGGAAGGGATTCAACCTATCCTGGGTGGATCTCGTGTGAGAGCAAGAGGAAGGGAGAGTGGGGGTAATCATTTTGCAATGCAGTCTGCTGAAAATTATGGAAAACGTCACTCTACAAAGCAACTAGGAATGGTAATTGAGATTTTTCCGGTTACGATTTCACTTTCGATTTTGCTTAACGATTCGGTTCCTTATCGGTTCTCTTATCAATTCTTTTTTTTTTTTTTAAAGAAAGAAAAAAAAGGTAAATCAACATAAATTTTGTTTAGAGGTAACAAAGTGAACTCTCAAAAGGCACATACATAGAGAAAAACATCACTTTTTTTCAAAATATATGTAAGAAATAAACATTCTTCTGTAGAATTTACCAAAGTAAAACGTAAGTAGAAAATACAAAAAAAATTCACATTTAGTAACATGTGATTTTTAACTCATTACATGCAAAGTGAGATATGTCAAGCCATTATTTACTATAATTTTGATGATTATGGTTTATAGTGGGGACCGAAAGTATTCAGACCCCTTTAAATGTTTTACACTGTTTCATTGCATCCATTTGCTGAAATCATAAAAGTTATTTATTATTTCTCATTAATGTACACTCATCTTGGCAAAAAAATCAAAAACAAAAAAACAAATGTAAAAATATTTGCAAATGTATTAAAAATAAACTCAAAAACCTCATGTACGTAAGTATTAAGACTAGGGATGGTAATCTGGGTGGGGATGACGTCATTACGCAACGTGCGTAGTGACGTCAGATCACAAAATGTCGGTGCCCGGGCGGAACAAACACTTAACATTTTATAAGAAAAAATAGCAACATTGCTACTTGCAAGATTGCCATTTTATCAAGGGAAGGACATACGGGCATATGCTGAAACATTTGAACATACAGAATGCAATAATTATAAATGAAAGTCGCGTTTTTGAACAGCACCAATCCCATCCATAGCAGTAACGCGAGCACGTCATCTGAATACAACATGTACTAACATCGTATATATCAGGGGTGTCAAACTCAAATACAGTGTGGGCCAAAATTTTAAACTGAACAAAGCCGCGGGCCAAGGTTGAACAAATTAACCTTTTAATAGGGACCCAAACAAGTTTTGCATTGAATATTGAACAAGCAAGGCTTATATAACTTTATAGTGACATGTAAAATCGAGTTTCAAATAACAATAATAATTTAAAAAAATATCAATGGCATATCAAATAAAATGTAAATAAAAATGGAATGCCTCTTTTCTATTTGCAGCCTTCTGAGGTAAATATCAAAATAAACTTTTTCCACAGGCTAATACATTTGAAAATAAAATAATAATAAATGAATCAAACATTCAAGCTTTGAAGTAGCAAGAGAAAGTGCATGAATGAAACGTTATTTATTGCTCAGTTTGCTACACTGATTTGCTTTAACACTGAATATGGAACAAGCAACGCTTATATAACTTAATAGTGCAAAATCAACTTTCAAAAAACAAACGAAAAAACATCAATGGTATATTAAATACAATTTTAATAAAAAATGTAATGCCTCTTTTCTATTTGCAGCCTTCTGAGGTAAATATCAACATTAACTTGGTGGGCGGCAGCGGGGTTGGGGGGGCGGGGTTTGGTGGTAGCGGGGGTGTATATTGTAGCGTCCCGGAAGAGTTAGTGCTGCAAGGGGTTCTGGGTATTTGTTCTGTTGTGTTTATGCTGTGTTACGGTGCGGATGTTCTCCCGAAATGTGTTTGTCATTCTTGTTTGGTGTGGGTTCACAGTGTGGCGCATATTTGTAACAGTGTTAAAGTTGTTTATACGGCCACCCTCAGTGTGACCTGTATGGCTGTTGACCAAGTGTGAATTGCATTCACTTGCGTGTAAAAGCCGCATATAGTATGTGGCTGATAAAAGGTGTTAGAGGGCGTTGAAGGTAGTGCCTTTAAGGCACGCCCCCAATAATGTTGTCCGAGTGGAAATCGGGAGAAATTTGGGAGAATGGTTGCGCCGGGAGATTTTCGGAAGGGGCACTGAAATTCGGGAGGGGTTGGTAAGTATGAGTATTAGCGGTGAATGCGGTTTTACAGCGGCACTGCCGCTGTATAATACCGGCGGGCCAGCTCTAATGTTAATTTGATATTGCCTCAAGGGCCAGATGAAATTACACGGCGGGCCATATCTGGCCCGCGGGCCAGAGTTTGACACCCATGGTCCATATCATGGTAGCGCTATTATTTGTTGAATTGAAATTAATGCTTTCTCATTTAGATGAGTATGACGAGAAACAGATTCTGACTGGCTTAGAGGTGTGCACTATTTGCTCCAGTTCATGTCTGCCGCAAGAAATTTTTGCAAACGGCTGCAATAAAACTGAATAAAAAAAATGTAAAAGGGGTCTTAAAACTTTCCGTACCCATTGTACAGCGTGGGAATGTGTGGAGTATTAAAAACTGTAAGCCATGATCACCAACATTATAAGAAATAAAGGCTTGCCATATCTCACTTTGCATGTAATGAGTTATCACATCTTAGTTTCACATTTGAAGGTAATTGCTGACATGGATGGACTTTTAGACAATTTTTTTTTTTTTAGTTTTTTGTATAACGGAAATTACTTAATCAAAATATGGTGGGAGGAAAACAATTTTTTTTTTCTCTGACTACAATTGAATATTCACCTACCGAAAAAAAGGAACTTCTACTGAGGCAAATGGGTGCAAGCTTTTGACCACAAACTTAGTCACTGCTCGCTGACATTTGGCTAGCAGCAGACGTGAACAGGAGCGAGTCCATCCCTCCTCGGAGCCAGTCAGAATATGTCTGTCATGCTCATATTATTTTGAAGGCATTAATTTCAATTTAACAAATAGCACTACCATGATAGGCAGTGTTAGTACCTGTAGTATTCAGATGACGTGCTCGCGTTACTGCTGCTGGGATGAGATCGGCACGATTCAAAAACGCGACTTTCATTTATAGTTATTGCATTCTGTGTGTTTAAATGTTTCAGCATATTGCTCATATGTCGTCCTTTTCATGAAAAGCAAACTTGCAATTATTACAAGGAGCGCTGTGGTAATCTTTTCTAGTAAAATGAAGCCAGACTTTAGAGTGTTTGTTCCGCTCGGGCGCCGTCATTTTGTGATCAGATGTCACTACGCACGTTGCCTGATGATGTCATACCCACCTGCAAGAATTGTTAAGGGAACCGTTTGGGAAAAAAAATGGCAAGAGATTCCAAGGAATTGATACACAACCGTTTTTTGATTTCCATTCCAAATAGCAATTGCCACAAAACCCATTTTAGATAATCAACACTCCACTGCCATCTAGCAGCTGAGTGTTTACCTAAAAGGCGACAAATAGTTGTCACCTTTTAGGTAAAACGTGTCAAATGGCGCCAAATGAATACCTTTGCTACTGTATATGCACACATGCATACAGAACCGAGCAATGAATATCTAATTGCTCGGGAGGTTTTCCAAAACTAGTGTCTGAATTAAATTCCAAGTTATTTGTTATTTGTAAATATTAATGTGGGTGGCTTAAGCTGGTGGAACTTCAGAACATACACTACTCACACAAAGTTTGGCTTCCGGGTAAAATTTCAGTACGAACCTAAAATGCACTACTCTATACCCTTTACAGGTTAACTTAATTTTACCAGTGAGTTATTTCTTGAAAAACAACAAGTTGTGCAAAAATGTGTTGAAACATTGAACATGTGTATTCAGAAGCCAAAATCCAACTAGTAATGTATGTACCGTATTTTTCAGACTATAAGTCGAGGTTTTTTCATAGTTTGGCCGTGGGTGCGACGTATACTCCGGAGCAATTTATGTGTGAAATTATTAACATATTACCGTAAAATATCAAATAATATTATTTATCTCATTCGTGTGAGCGACGAAGAAAATGTCCGCAATCGTCACACACACGTCAGCAATCGTCACTCACACGCCAACCAATAAGAATTCGGCGGGGGCGGTTCATGGCAGAAGTGCATTGTGGGTTTTGGAATGCTAACTGCTATATGCTATACGCTACTGCCGGAGCTATTAAAATAGTTTACAGCAACACTGGCGGTAACTTATAAAAACTGAGAAGGACTGAACTAAAATGGCACCAAAAAGGTAATCATTTACTGCAGATTTCAAGCTGGACGTAGTGAAATATGCACCAGAAAACGGCGATCGAGCAGCAGAAAGAATGGACGCTAGCGGCGCATACCAGGAGCGACACCGAGGAGGAAGATTTCATGGGATTTAGCGATCGGGAGTGACAGATTGTTTGGTAAACGTTTAGCATGTTCTATGTTATAGTTATTTGAATGACTCTTACCATAATATGTTACGTTAACATACCAGGCACGTTCTCAGTTGGTTATTTATGCCTCATATAACGTACACTTATTCAGCCTGTTGTTCACTATTCTTTATTTATTTTAAATTGCCTTTCTAATGTCTATTCTTGGTGTTGGATTTTATCAAATAAATTTCCCCCAAAAATGCGACTTATACTCCAGTGCGACGTATATATGTTTTTTTTTCTTCTTTATTGTGCATTTTCGGCCGGTGCGACGTATACTCCGGAGCGACTTATAGTCCGAAAAATACGGTATGTATGTATGAAAGAACAGTATGAATTAACAGTAGCTGAAAGAAAATCTAAAACTGTGCTAATTACATGTGCATCGTTCATATTGTAAATTGGATATATATATATATATATATATATATATATATATATATATATATATATATATAATTTTTATTTTATTTTTTTATTTTTATTTTTTTAAAGACGCACAAATGCAGTAAGAAATAGTTGATTACATTACGGGAAGCAATGTGGTAGGTCTTTGGTTTCCCAGAGAGGCATGGTGGCTGGAGAGAATACAATTACAATACAGCTGCACAGTACAAGGGTACAGCCATAAACACGTCATTTAGAGAGGAATTTGGCTGTAAGCAAATTAGAGAAACGACATGCAAATTGTTTAATTGTGTATAATTTAGACAGTCACAAAAAGAAACAACTATGATAAAAGAAATGACATTTCAGCCATGGCCACATTTACCAGAACACATACATGTTGTCCTGTGGGTGAATGCAGCAGTGACTTCTTTGGACTCACATTTACACCCACAGTATGCCGCCTTTAAGTGCAGTAAAGTACTCTGATTCACTGAATGAATGTATTGTTTGGCCAGCAAGAATAATATTGTTTTACTATATTTATATTTTATTTTACATACATTTAAAAATATGTACTATACCATTTATTAGATAGTGATCGTTTTAGTTATTCTCCCAGCCAGGATGCCTAAGAGGTGACGTTTTTTTATTCAATCCTTAGTACCATGCCATGTTTTGTTATTGTCAATAGTGCTGTGCGGGTGTGTCATCTCTCCTTTTTTCTTTTTTTTTGGTGTAGAGCCATTTGTGTTGCCATTTGCCTGTGCATAAAAAGTGCTGTGCTGTATGACCAAAGTTTGATGGATTGTTACTGGCTGTAGAATGTCCATGTATAATATATCTCTGTGCAAGCCTCATAATGGCGATATGCTGAAAAACAAAATGTACATTTATAATGCACATAAGTGGACTAATATTTATTTTATGTTATTCTTTTTTTATGATGAGAACTTTGCTTCACCTGCCTCCCCTGAGCATAGGTCACAGGAATATTGGCTGACATGTTTTTTTTTTTTTTTTCTGTCAGAAATATACAGAGGCCAGGAACACTTGACTATTTTCCTTGACAACTTTTGGAACATTGACATACTGTACAGCGCACAGAACTTCATAAACCGTACTAACTCGTAAAAGCTCATCTCTCCCAGCCCATGAACCGTGCAAGGTCGGTACCCCTCATGAGTGTGCCGGGGGGCTGCGCAGCAGGGGGAGATAAAAAGTGCCCCAGTTTGCTTTTCCACTCTAAGGGAAATCAGTGGGGGTGAGGAGAGGCATGCTGCCTGCACAGTGGCCACAACAGCTCTAAAGCTTAAAGGCTACAAGTCCATGCCAAAAGGCCTCACACTGTCCAGTCACAGGGTGCACCGTACACAGAAGACATCCCTTCAACGTGGCCACAGCCCACACTACTTCTGACACTGGCTCAGCTTACACAGCACAGCACTAGACTGCCAAATCAAATAGCATAAGAACTAAAATAGTACCTTTTTTTTTTAATTCCCCAAGCACAAGCCATTCAGCATTACTAGTATACACTAATGGGTGCATCTTGACAATAAAATGGATCCATATAAATGCTACACAGCAAATTGTGCCCTTACAGAAAAAATAACACAAAGTAAAATTTTTGTATGTTGATTATTAGGGTTGCATGTTTTGCCATATTTTGCAGGCGTGTCTAATGTTGTGGCTGGTAGGTGTGAAGCAACTTTAACCTTGGTATTTTTAGGTGTTTCCAAGTATTTTGCTGCTACTCGTATCACTACATAATTTTATGGTGAAAGACGTGTCTGTTAGCCGGATGCATTAAAAGCGGACCTGGCAAAGTTAAGAGACCAAGGTTGCAGACCTGGATTTGAAATGTACTTTCTGTTTTGTGCCTTGAAACGGACATACAAGTCCCCTTTCATCTACTATTTGTCTATAGCGTTTCTGCTCGAAAAGATTCTGCATTCATCACTCCAAGCAACATTCCTAAGTTTTTCAATTAAACTAAAACAATGCATACTAAACCGTCCCATGTGTGACGTAGGAGTGTTTTCATGCATATTTATACGTGCTATCATAATGTAATCATTCTAGCGTCGTCAGCATTAGCGAATATGCTAACACGGTCAAGAGTGTCTGTGTTAACTTACAATGGAATTCTTTTTGTATTGATTCAGCTTTGTAAATTCACCAACACGTCACAGTTATTATTGAGTTTGTTCTGCTGATTGGAGAGCTAGCTTTGGTAGCTAGTGGGTCCATGACAATGACTTCTGTTTTACTGCTGTGTGACAGCCACCGCTTGGAAACAATTAAGGTATGTAAATTAAAATGTACAAAATATTTCGTACCGCTATATATCAGCGGGTTGTAGTCCGGTGCGGTTAATACGTGTAAAATATTTATTTATTCTAAAATTTGGTGGGTGCTGTTTAAATACTTGTGCGCTCTATGGCCTGGAAAATATGGTATTCATTTTATAGAAATCAGAGTAAACAGGATGGCATGAGACAAGAAGGAATAAAACGGAAATTAGTCTCTGCTCAGCAGAGGGGGAGGAGTCTTGCCAATAGCGTACAGTATATGAGGATGCCCATATAAGTAATAAATGGGCAACTGTTTAAAAAAAAACCATTGCAAAACACAGTGTTGAAGCCATCCAAAACTGCATGCAAGCTAATGCCCAAATGCACGAACCATATGATATGATGCTTTGGCATTGTTTCACACAAGTATCCAACATTGTAACATTTATAAGTCGAAAAATAGAAACAATCATAGGTCCCCTTTAAGCACAGTTTTCTCTGAGCCAAATCTAAACTTCTGATACCAGCCTATAGCACATGAGCTGTACTCCATATTGTCACACTTCATATATGCTACACATAGCTACATGCAACACAACCCTCAGAAAGCTAAGAAGAATCCGTCGGGGGAAAAATCAAACAGTTTAGGCCTTAACGACACAACATTATGACAGGCTTCTTTGTTCTGTAACGGTTATGGCAGCAACGGTGATAATACATGCTCTGTATCCTGACTTTGGCTGACAAGTACAAATACAATCTCATATTAGCCTTGCAGGAATCTTTGATCCTTCCGTCATTGTGGTTTACTCCCAGATACTAAAGTCTGTGAACTCAGTGAGTCAGTCTTGGCATGAAAAGAACAAAACTGAAGGGGACAATTAATAGAGAGCCTTCAAAAGTGGAGATACAGTTAATGAAAATGATACATCTAAATCAATGAAAAAAGGCTAACAATTTTCAAAAGTTATTTTGCATTAGTCTTAAATGAAGGCCGGCTATCAGGGTAGACTGGATGATTGCCACTGTTACTTCAGGATATAGCGGCACCTTGAATGCTTCCTGAAAAACATGTACAATGGACACTTGACAACTACAGATACAAACTTCATTACTAGCTACACGCTCCCAGAGGTCATGATCAAAATGCACTGTACAGAACTGATCAAATTGTAAACACCGTAAACTCCAATGTCTTTAGGTAATATTTTAAACTGTCATTTTTTTGCATAGTTTATCCAAACAGGGCAATAGTCTTACACAAAAATTGGGCATATAGGGCACAAATGGCACTTATTTCAGCGACATCTTGACCTTGCAAATTGGTGTGATGGTACAAGTACAGTTTGGGAATGTCAGCGGGCTCCTTGGATTCCAAAACGTGACAACTAACCCCCTCTTCAAGCTTCCATCACACAAGGACTATCCTTGTAATGCGAATGGAAAACAAGCACCAGTCGTACATAGCCTGGCCCATCACAGCCTCTATTGTACAGAACATTTTCTCAGGATACCAAACACCCTGGAAAATGGGGGATACTGTTGCGCACATCCCTCTGTGCTCACTGAGGGAGCAAACACAAGTGTGGAAAAGCTTTTTAGGCACCTTTCAGATCGGCTGATCACCTGATATAGCAGTGCTGTTCACATCTCAGTCGGGACAGAGGTCCTTGTCATGGAGCCGCCACATCTCACTTTTACTGAGCTGCAGTGTTCCTGCCAGCCCAAGCAGCATAACGTACACAGCGGCCAAGGCAAGCCTCTTCCCAGTCTTTTCCCCATGGGACGCTCTGAAAGAATTCAACTCACTAATCACAGCGCTGCAGTGGGACGCTAATCATTGTAAAACCTCAGTCGACAACCTTGGTGGAAAAAGGTCAGCCAAAACCCGTAACTCATCCACCAGGCTAAAATGATATACACTGAAACCGTCACACACAGATGGCAGGGACAGAAATTACACTTTATATCAGCTTACATACCAGAAAAAGCAGGGAGAAGAAAAAGACTATGTAGTGGACAGAAGATCATCTCAAATTGCAGTCTACTCAAAAACAAAAATGTGTTGTCTGTAAAATTCTGGGGAGGTCACAATACATTTATGATAAAAGAAAATGGAATAACAGCCGATGACAATTATGATCCCTGCATAGTGATTGATTTTTTGATGTAATTTGTTCCTCTATTGTAAAGTTAAAACGTTAAGTAGTGTAAGGAGATTTAAGGAATGTAAACTCTCCCAGAAGATAAAAGTCAAATGAGCGGAGCGATGACTTAGTAAAGGGAAACAATGAATAAAAAACAAGTTAAAAAAAGAGTGGGCGTCACTAAGAATACCAAAAACGTGACGCTGCCTTGAACAGACAGCCATGACAGGAGCAAGTCAATTCCAACAGGCTGATTGATGGAAGTCTCTGCCACAACACAACTCCAAGTGTGCGTGCGTGTGAGTATGTCTGTGTGTTTAAAGTTTGTTTCACCGTGGTTTATTGGCTGCAGTTTCAAAGGACACAGTAGGTTTTTTAATGTGGTTTGGAGACGCTTTCAATGAGAAATATTACAATGAAACACATTGTTAACAATTCCATGAGCTCAAATACAGCTTTATTATAAAGAATACTGGGACTCTATCAATCAGACAGGCAAAATCTGCACCACAAGACATGAGTCCCAAAATGTACTAAGTACATTAATTGTCTATTCAATGACACGTTCACTTCTCTCAAATACACTTTTTGACAAATTGGTTTGCATGAGGAAATAAGAACTATGACTAGTGCTGATCACATCACCATGACACATCATTATATTTTCAAATTATTTAATTTCTTCAAGCTAAACATTAAATGGCCATTATAGAACATAAAATAAACCCTACAGCCATTTACATTCTCATTAAAATTCCTGGCAGGAAAACTCATTCTCTTACGCTAGTCTGTTTCAACACTGGGTAGCTCTGTCGTGTCTATTTCAATATGTTGTCTGTTTAAGGCATCTGAGTGAATGTCACACATCGTGCTTGAGTCAGTTGGATTAGCCTTGAACAGATTCTAGTACTGTAACCACATGTACATGCTGTACATTAATCAGCTCTAAAAACAGCTTGAAAGTACAAAACAACCCTAAGGTTTTGCAAATGTATCAAATGTGATATCAGGGGAGATTTCTTATTGCATTCCTGACAAGTTTGCTGGGGCTAGATGACATTTTTACTCTGACGCTATAGCGCCTATCCTCATTAGGGTCAGGGGTAAACTGAAGTCTATCCCAGCCTACTTCGGGCAAGAGGCAGGGTAGACCATGAAATGGTCGCCAGCCAAGCAGATAGCTCTCTCTCTCTCTCTACTAATACAGTATCCCCTGAAAATACACTGCTGGTTGTGTAGTTACACGACAAGCAGCCAGGTGTCGCAAAATGTGAAGGCTGCCAGATAATCAGCAGAAGAAGTAACCACAAGACATTATTCCATCTAGTCGGCTACACAGAAGCGTCATGGAGGAAAACTTAAGCACCGAGCTGACAGTACCCAAAGCAGATTCTGTCTCTGTCCGTTGGCTACAATAAACGGATACCAACACTAAATGTAGAGTAGTTGAGAATAGGGCTGTCTTCAAATAGTCAAAAATGTTACGATTCGATTTGGAATCTGATTCGACAATCAACATTGCTATTGAATTATTTAATATTAAAACTACACCTTCCTGAGGCGAGTTAATCCCCCCCATTGTATACAGCAGGCGCAATTGAGTGTGTCTTTTCTTTAATTATTACACAAACATTATTGTGTGCAGACAAATACTTTTAGAGAGAAAGAGATAAATCTTAGTTTTAGCCTTCTTTTCAGTCTTCCTTAAAGTGGCCGCTACTTCCAGGAGTGACGTCACATCTCTAAAATCAATTGGCTGTGTTTTTTCCGTGTTGGGAGAATGTTCCTACATTGCGGACGTTATTGAGGCTCGTCAGGATGCGCTCTCGCCGCCAAGCCTCGACTGTCTGACGGAAATTAGACACTGTGCGGGCACCGGGGCGCAGCGCCTCGCCCCGGAGGAGTAGCTCTCCTTTTGCAAAGGTAAATATCCCACCGCAGGTTCACATACAGAAACTTTGCCACAACTGTCACTTCCTCTATTTAGTCAAGTTTGATGTCATCTTGGTTCTGTGCCAGAGCCAAGGTCCTCACAAACTGTTTTAGTATTTTTTGAGATGGAAACAGTCCTAAATGAGATCTTTGCTTTTTTCTCTATAAATGTAAAACTGCATTTATTTCTAAGTACCTTTAATAAACTTTTGAATAGTCACGTATAAGTGCTACAGCACATCGATATGTTACTGACACCTAGTGACCAATCAGTATACACTACTACATATCATCTGCTTATTTCTCTTAAAAACATTACTATAGATTCCACTGATCGTCAATGATGGGCAAAATATAACAAATCAGATTAGACTATAACAATCTTTAGTCGAAAACAGCCCTTGTTGAAGTGCATCAAACGAAATCAAGGTCGAAAGTTCAATTAATCGTGATTCAGATTTTTGCTATAATCGCCTAGCCTATTCTGTATCCCATTGTATTTGTCAACAGCACAATTCCAAAATCGTGGACACATTTTTTTAAATTTACCCTCTCACCCTGAAACCTCAAGTGAGGACCACATGTTTTGAAGTTCAAACCTCTGTACATCTATCTAACTTTATTAAGTGTCCAAAAGAGTTATAAAACGGGATGAAATTCCTTCTGCCATTACAAGGGGTCTTGTATGTTTGTCCTGCTCTGTCATCTCTTATGTTCAGTCTTCAGTGAGGCCAAGCATGCACACATAGCTGAAATAGCGCACAATGAACTTTCCCACAACATCTTTTCTCTAAAGCTCATCGATGGCTATGCGGAGGCCTGAGTTAGCCCCTTTTTGGTTTTGTTGCAGGAATTGTAAATAAGCACAACATAGTTTGGTGACATTCACTTGATGACCCCAAGCCTCCCCTCCATATTTCACTCATTATGTAGACTCATAAGTCTCCTTACAAACAACTATAAGTTAAGGTCCTTGTTTTGATGACAAATATTTGTGTTTGATTGAGCAGGCTGTGACTTATACAAGATAAATGTCAGACATTTTCTGTATCCAGCTGTTACAGTAAAACAATGAACACGCGAGCATTCTAAAAGGGAATGTGACACCTTGAAGAAGAAAAGCTGAGACCTAAAACATGCTATTCTTACAGACTGGGGCTAGCCCTGTCAAAATAAACAATCTCACACAGTGTTAATCAGGACAGGCCATGAGCGTGCGAACAAAGTCCTGAGACAATTATTACACTTCATAAATTTGATGACACATTCAAATGTACAGATGAGCTTGTCTCGCACATTCTACTGAGTGTACTGTACAAACTTTTACAGTAGCACCGGGAAAATGCAGACATACTGACTTTTCCTTCATCTTGTGTGTGAATAAAAACTACAGGTAAGTACAGTTGATCACTACTTTTTTAATGCCAAGAGTAAATTAATGGTGGCAATCTTCATCAGAGAGTGTAAAAATGTACAAATATCAAATTAGTTAAGTGTAAACCTACCTGTGAAAGTGGCCTGGGCAGTCTAAAACTCTTCTCCTCTGGCGACCATGAGCGTATCTGTACACTAAAATGTAAGGACAGCAAAAAGGTAAGGGATAATTACATATATTTTGATATCTGGACAGGATATTTAGAAATATCAGGTTATGGCCCTTAGAGTTGATTTTTATACTATATTACAAAATTGTGCTAAAAAATGAGCATGACTGACAATGAGTGTGTTGACACAGTAGGGTTTTCTCTTAATGTATTTGATTGTGGCGGTGCGCCACGGCAACATATTAGACGCCACACCTTAAAAATTAGGTTTTTTTTACATGAAAGCAAAAATAGAATGTAATTTAGCGTCCAGATAAAGACACACAAAGTCTGGCGCTCTTTTTAACTTGTTTTGCCAATTGTATGCTAACAACGGGCCCAATTCCAACAAGCATTGGAAGCAAATTTTAAAGTATATGAGATTTACCTGCTGACAGCGATCTTTAAAATTTGAGATGACACTGGTGTCTTTTAAGGAGAGAAAAAATCCCAGCAGCGCAAAGCAAGTATAATGTCAGGCTCTCTGCAACTCGCTTTTCGTCGCAGACATTGAGCGACAGAAGTAAAGAGTCTATAAACACGAATACGGTCTACAATAACATCAGAAATAGATGCTAGATTTGTTGCCAGTCGTTTTTGATTAAAAAAAGGACTGACTAAAAAGGATTTGAGAAATCTGTAGAAGAAAAAAAAAAAGATTTCAACGAAGTACATTGTACAACAAGCAGCATCAATTGTATAACATTGCAAAAAAATATGTAAGAAAAATCGGTTTATAATATAATTAGAAAAATATTTGTTTTAAATGTATGTATACATTTTTTTTGCCTTTTTAAACAAAATATGCATCAAAAATAATGTGATGACTTCATATTGACCACGCCCCCACCATCGTGGCAATCTGCACAGGTTTCAATGTTTTTAGTATTTACATTTGTATTATATGTATACGGTCCAAGTATTGTAACCATTATAAAATGGGCAAGCCATGATTACATTGAAAATGTGGTATGAGGGGAAACATGTATATTTTGTGAAACCCATACTTTAAAAAATGTACACCTGGACAAGGTTACTGTGAAAAAACGAAATGCATTTAAATACTGTGAATGTGACTGGCCAAACACCTCTTTAAAGCCAAACATTTTGGATTTGACCTGTGGCCTATGAAGTTGTCACAGAGAGTGAACAAATGAGCAGCATACAATAAGTGTGGTGAATGTTCCACATTCTGCTTTGTTAAAATGAATGCAAATGGAGGAATGTGATATCGTGTGCATATTCTTTGTTACTACAGTAAAAGCCTGTGGCTTCCACTTTGTTATTCCCATACCTATTGACACTGGATGCTGCAGTGTCAAGAGATCACTTTTAATCCTATTCAATTTGTCAAATAGCACACTTCAAAAAGACTCAACTATCCTCAAATGGTTATACAAGCTGAAAGAGAATGTAAATAGTCTGACAATGTATTCCCTCTGTGAAGCTTTTTTTCCAAGGTTTAGATTTTATCAATGATTGTATCTTTCAGTTAAACTTCATCGCGCCATTTTAGCACTTTGTTTTGTTTTCTGTGACTGGCAAGTAGCAAAATAAATCTGCCTTACAGGACACTGTAATGTTTGAACGGACATGTTTTTGGGGACTTCTTGTGCGTGTGATCCAAGATGGCTGATGCGGCAGTTTGTGTCTTCATTAATAAAACAATATACAACGCACCACAGGTTTATAGCAGCCAAAAAAACTATATGCAGCAGAGTGCATCTATTACAGTATTGTAAGGTTAAATATTGGCATACTCCTGGATTAGATCATGACTTTGAATCAACTCATTTGAAGAGATTATAATTAGGGATTATAGTGTGATCAGATACTCAGTATTGGCCCGATACTGGAAAAATGTACTGATCGGATACAAGGAAAAACAAATATATCCCACCCGATCCACAAGCCTAAAATAAATGCACAATTTACTTACTTTAGTTTTTTATTAAGTAAAGAAGAAATATAAATTAGAAAATAAAATATAAATGTATTTTTGACACCAAAAGAGTACAAAAAGTGTGTGTATATATATATATATATATATATATATATATATATATATATATATATATATATATATATATATATATATATATATATATATCGGACAAGAAAAAGTGGAATCGGGACATGCGTAATGTGCTATAGAGAATGTAAACAATATCTCTTAATATCAAATGGATTACAAATCAAAAAATAAGACTATGTTTTATGTAATGTTTTTACACATGTTTTACTACCGGTAATTATCTCCATCCAATTTACAACTGTTAAGTCAGTCAGCGTCTTGTTAAGTTTTAAACCCGTAAAAAAACTTCAAACAAGTGAGAAACTACCTTTTGTTGGTGGTGGCTATCAGCCCATCCTTTTTCCCATCAGGACTGGCAGGACGATGTGGTGAATAAGGCCCAGGTGACCGTGATGCAGGGCTGGAAATGGTGTACTCTTTGTAGTTCTGGTTCTCGTCTCGACTCACTTGTACCGCCTCCTGCAGTCATACCACCAAGTTTATGTAACACTATTGGATGAATGGAACTCAAACATTTCTTATTGCGTTTGGTGGTCAAAATAGTTACATATGTATTTGCGCAAAGTACAGTATTACAAGGCAACTCATTATGACCCACATAGAATGATAAAACATTGTTTTAGCTTTCTTCCTTCCATCTTGATGGAAACAATACATAGATATGGAATTATGCATGTGGTATAATAATATGACTGGTAAATGTGGTTTCAGATAGACAAAACAATCTAACCTGAAATCTTCCTGTAAGCTGTTCAGGGGAGCTGATCCCGTTTGTCTGCCGGGGGTTGGAATGTTCCGCTCTAGAGACACACAAATCCACAAGTGTTAGAAAGCTACTAGTATTGATCAGACTTAATTGAATTCGGATAACCCTAAACAATTTTTAAGTGCAATAACATAATGACTGATTTAAAAATTGTTTAAAAATGTACTGAAAGAAAAAAAGCCCTTTTTTCTGACTGGAAAACAATATTACACTATGGAACATTTTCAGACTGCTTCGGATTCAAGTACGTCTGTTGGCATCTGACGGTCTTTCAAAAATATTCCTCAGACAGGTCTCTTCTTTCCAACTAGTCACTTTCGCTTTACTTAAATAAATAAAAAGCACAATCTGCAAGCAATTTGATGATTACATTTGAAGGCAATACTGGCCAATGAAAACACACAGTGCCCCCCTGGCTGCAGGGCCTGAGGCTGACTGGCTTTTGGTCAAGCCTGAGGTAATGAGGCACAGAGGAAGGCCCGGATGCCTGCGGTAAATCACCCAGAAACACACTTCATTGCTTGGGTTCGCAATACCATGTGCAGGAAAGAGATGGCAAGACGAGGAAAAGGTACAAAAGCTGAAAAACATTTATTCTTCTCCTGAGAATGCTGGAAAGTGCCATGGCTTTGAAATACAAACTGAATAAAAGAGATTAAATGTTTCCCTTCAGCTTCCACCTTCAGCTGTGTGAAGTGACAAGTCGTGGTCAACAATCAGATGTATTACAGGTCAGCGATTACATCAGTGTTCAGTCTATAAGCACTGACTTTTCCGTTACAAAGAGAAATGTGCTTTTGACAAAAATGCTGACTGTGACTTCCCTCATAGCTGTTATCCACATAAATCAGCACTTGACTAGCTAATATAAGCTCTTCATAGCTGTCATCAAGGGGACTGACAGTTTAACTGCCTGAGGCTGATTACTTAGATGTGTGCATTGTAAGAATACCTTTCACACTCTGAAAATGTGTAATAATAAACATTCCAGACTGAAGTAAGGCTGATTAAATTTCACAATATTCGTTTTTATTTAAAGTAGTGATCAGGTTTAAAGCCAATGCAAACTTGCGGGGAAAAAAATATTTTACCGTTGTACTAAATTAGCTACTTATGAAGTGTTTACTATTATTACAACACAAGCAGATTTGCAAAAATCCCTTGTACACAAATTGATTGTTTATGAATAGACTACAACTACAGTGGTACCTCAACTTATGAGTAACATAAATTACGAGTATTTTTATTATTATTAATTTATTATTACAAGCAGGCGGCCTCTCTGCTTTTTGTTATCCTTTAAGTTGCTGCAAGTGCAAGCATAATTGGAGTTACGCCGCCGGTTGAAATTGTTTTTGACCACAGTCCACAGAGATAGACATAAAACCCTTTAACCACCGTAACTGAGAAAGTGAAGCCTGGGATATACTCTTGCGTCGTGCAGCTTGCGTAGCTGTGATTGTTCTGTTTTTGCCATGGAGGGTCACTGAACATAGACCAGCAGACTTTGTGCTTAAAATGCCTAAATTAGTGTATGAAAAAAAAAACTGTGAACCAAAATTTGCATGAAAACTGATATTGTGTACCTAATATCTTGGTGCACTCTAAAAATAATTACCGAATGTGTGTTTCTCAGCTTGTTGTGTTGTAGCGTCCAGAAGAAGTCACAAAGATCGACATTCTTTTCAACTTTTGTCAATCTTGTGCTAACAGGTTCAATTCCGACACATTCTTTCTCATTCACACACATCTTTCTCTCACACGCAACACTTCTCATTCTACGTCAATAACCTTTCAGGCACGGTATATTTACAAACATTTGTGAACTCTGAACATGACCATACAGATTAACACCAGCATGTCGTTAACTTACTTTTGTTATTTAACAGATTTATTTACATGATAGCTCTCTCTTGTCCAATGTCCCAAACGCCCGAATAGCATAGCAAATAATAGCATCCTTTGCCGCGACTCAGAAGTTTCAGAAGTTCCACAGTCCATCTACGCAAAGGTATTTTCCTCTGGTTTATAAGTAAAACGTCCATTAAAAGTGAACTGATGATTGTGAATTAATGATTAGTTCCAGTGTAGACAAAGATCTTGATGTTGTGGTTGTCTATCGTCACTCTTCACAAGAAGGAACTACAGTATCTCGTCAACAACAGCTGCAGTTGGTCCTTCTGGAGACACTGTCCCTTGGTGTGTTGGAAGAGAATTACAAGTCTGGCTCAAACCTCCACGGAAGAACTATAAATCAAACAAGACGCCGTCAGAGGGGATGCAAGCTACGTGACGCGAGAGTATACACTTGGCTTGAGTGCGAAGACGAAGAACCGGACGACCAAATCAGAGGAACAAACCACTAAAAGCATGTTCTACCGTTTGGCCGACATAGCGAGGCAATTTTAAGTGTCCAAATGACGGACGTTTATCCATGGAGTTGAGGGGGCGCTGATGATGCGGTGTTTGGCGTGTTTCAGTTTGTGCTGTCTCCTCACTCTGCGGGCTCGGCAGTGGGCATTGCCATATGTATGCGGTCCGTCACTAAAAGACGTCAGTGTTCAACGTAAACAATGATTTCCTACTTCCAATTGTGACACGACAGAGACGCATCCCAAAGAAGACGGCTACAAAAAGTCTGCTCCCCAATGTAAATGCTGAGCATTGTTACCTTATTTCATAAAACTACTGTAGCCGTTTGTAGTACATGCTATTGTAATGTTTTTGAAAAACAGTATATTTTATCTACAAATTTGTTTTTCTTTTTAAAAGGGCATGTTGCAAGTTTAAATTGTGGTGTTTTAAGAGGGCCAATAATGTGCAGGGCTGATTTGAGATACAAGTGTTTAGAGTTGCTGTACGAACTCGGTCCCATAACCAGCTGGTTAGTTAGAGGTACTACTGTACTTGTGTTCTTAAAATACTTATTTTATACTGAAACACCTAAAAGCATACAGGACAAATATTAACGTGAACAGTCTCCAGAACCCAACCCAATCATAAGTCAAACACGAATAGAAAAAAATAGCAGTGTTGAGATGGTTTTAAATTGGGGGGCAAGTCCCATTAAAATTAATGGAAGATGCTTCACTCCTAAGATTGCTGTATTACTGTCAACAACGGTCTTAAAGTTTAGAGAAGTGTCACTGATTCTGTGGCTAGAATAGTTGGACATTTTTAACATTCCACCTCAGCTCATGCCTGGAAGTCATTCAGGTGCAGCTTAGCCTGACTATAAAAAGACTCAAGGAGTAGCACAGATGTACGTTGTACGGAAATCCGACAAACGTGTTAAAAGCTTTGTTAGAGGATGTTAAGTGAAAGGGAGGTCGAAGATCACTATACTACTATCAAATTCTAAAACATTCTAAGGACATTTTTAATAAAATCAGCAATGGCATTAGATGTCGTATGTCTGGTAATTTTAATTGAAGTTATTGGTGCAATAATGACAAGGCCTTCAAATATAAACTAGCTTTCGTACGTGGTTATAAATCCGATATGTAGCCGATGCAACTGTAGTGTGACCGTTCGAGTCACGTTCAACTGACCTGTACGTCATCAAAGAGCAACAAATGTCTAACACTTTGCTAAAATAAATGTTGCTGAAAGTAAATAGTGGAGGAATTAGTAGAAAACAGGGGAAAATAAGATGCTTTACAATTCACGTCATATCCCAACACTCCTGCCTTCGACTGCTCCTCGAAACACATCAAAGCAAATGCCCCACAAACAGAGTCAAAATTATTGCGATTTTTCTTCCTAATCACTTCCGTCAAATAATTCGGTAAGGAAAAGGTTAACTGAAATTGCCACAAATGCACTAGGACTGACAACTACTAGAACTGGAGCCACGCCTACATCCGTTAACCCAATGCGGCGTGTGTGACGTCATGTGTGCAAGCAGCTCAGTACGGGAGCCCATTCCGTTCACAATAGAAATAAAAAACAATTGTAATGTTAAATTCAATCTTTTTATGAAATAGTTCACAACACATCCAAATTAGACATCATACTCTACAACAGGGGTGTAGAGTATGATGCGGCCCGCCGGCGTCTTCAAATTGGCCCGCGAGACGTCATGAGTTTAATAAAAAATCTTATATTTATTTTAAAAGTATAACATTTTAAATGCTGCTATTATGACACAATCTAGGTGCAGCATCTATTTATATGACCAAATGCAAACAACCTTCTCTAGTCATGGTGCAAAAAAATAAAAAAAATCCAACCAACACAAAATGTAAACAAACATGGTCACTTAACTTTGTGGATATTATAAAAAAAACATCCAATCACCATAAAAAAAAAAAAAAAATTCTAAATTAAACCCATTTAAATCCATTACAAAGCATGATGGGAAAATGCTTAAGACTCTCTTATCCATGTTTGGCTTTGTTTTAGCTGCTTGATAATTCTGATTGATTACAAAACTTTAAGGAGGTTGTCACGGAAGTAAACAAGGTAGAAGTCAAACTTTTGCATACTCTTAATATCCAATTATATTAAAAATAAATACATAAATAAAAAATAATAATTATATATATGTATATATATATACACACATACATATATATATATATATATATATATATATATATATATATATATACACACACACACATATATATATATATATATACACACATATATATACACATATATATATATATAAATACTGTACATACATACACATATATATATATATATATATTGTACATACACACACATATATATATATACATATACATATATACATATACATATACATATATATATATATATATATATATATATATATATATATATATACATATACATACATACATACATACATAGTTGTTACTTTACATGCAGTCGGCTTTCGTCCCTCAACCACATTTTTTTAACCCAATGCGGCCCCCAAGTCAAAATGTTTGGACACCCCTGCTCTACAGTGTGAACAAAGCCATTGTAGTAGACACAAAGTACCCTCTCTGCTTGAGCCGTGTTTAGTGGTTTGTGTTTAGCTGGACAAGAACAAAATATACATAATAGTATTACAAACCCTTTGAAAGTTTATGGGACTGGTTAAATGGCTGGTGCTCCACATCATCTCAAACAGTGGGACTGTAGACATGGCACAGCTTTAAAGTGGCACTGTCCCAAGCAAGCAAGTAGTGTGAGTGTGGCTTCTGGATCAGTGGCAGACATGAGGTCAGCAGAAAAAAATCTACTCACATGGACATTGGACATCCAAGGAGGAAACATGTGAAGGTACATGTGCATGACAGCTTCTGAAAGTGTGGCTGTAACCA
Source organism: Nerophis lumbriciformis (assembly GCF_033978685.3). Lineage (NCBI taxonomy): Eukaryota > Metazoa > Chordata > Actinopteri > Syngnathiformes > Syngnathidae > Nerophis > Nerophis lumbriciformis. The sequence continues at coordinate 28,890,964 of NC_084559.2, read as the reverse complement.
ATAAGAAGGCAAGATAATGTCTGAGAGGTATCGGGGAAACAGGGACAAGAAGTTGGAATTACGGGGGGACCTTTCATCAAATTGCCAGCCAAGATCGGGGCTTACTGAAAAGGAAAACCTCTTTAAATTCCAAAACACGTTCTTTGGAGAACCAACAACAATGTGGCTCCGATTCAAACTGGTAATTCCCCTGATTGCAATCACTTATTTGTGTTTACAGTGTGATAACGTAGAAAAAGTGAAGGAGGGGCTAGAAGCAAGAGTGACTGTTGTGCATAATATCAGGAATGTTTATAAACCGTACATAGTCTGTGTATATTATCATATATATTTAAAGTTCTAAATTCAATTGTGGATATCATAATATTTTAATTCACGGCACATACCTCTCCACCAGAAGCTGGAGATGGGTCTTGGAGTTCTTGATTTTATTTTGGGCCTCTGCATTGAGCATGTCAGCAGAATTTTCCCCATTGATGGCCAAGATGACATCACCTAGTTTGAGAGCTGCTTGCTCTGCTTTGCTGCCTCCGTTAACCTGTTTGAAACAAAAAAAGAATGAGATAAACGTGAATCCCACTCAAGTTCTGCAAATTTGTCAACAGCAGACATTTCGCATTAGCAAATAAGTAAATGAGAGAAGATGTCATGCTACTAAATTAACTGTATGAGGCTTACACTTCATAACACTACCTTTGTGTCGATAGTGTGGATAAACACTGGACAAATAGATTACAGTAGGACAAACTTGATGGTTTCACCTTTGCAACTAGCCTCATTGCGTGTCAAAGCCAATGCCACACTCCCACATCAGTAAATGGGACTCAACATGAAGTCCTTAGCTTCGTTTTTGTGTTCAAGCCTTACGTCCCCTGGCACACACAATATCAAATACTTAAGCCAAAATCAATATACACTTCGTACATATTGTAGCCTGACATTTGCTGCAAAATGTGCCTTGTTATTAGCCTGACTTTAAGCTCACAATTAAGAATGAAGACAGGGAGGAGGACAAAGAATGCAAAACATTATAAAAGGCCTGGGTAGTGTGTGCTTTTGTCTTTCGTCTCTGGAGAAAAAAAGTGTCTGCAGAGAGAATGCCAGTCACTAGGCAAGCAAGAGGGCAGAGGGGCCATGCCTGTGGGACGTTAAGAGGCAATTAAGTGTTGCTGCGGTGACCCACAATAGTGGGTGCCTTTTCTGATCGGGATACGCCTGGATTCACATCAACTAAGCGCATTTGGGGGTTCTATTCTCAGGTCTTCGCACAAGTGAAACAAGGAGCAACTATCATTCAGGCATCCAATAGTGCATCCATATATCAGTGCCCAGTGCCAGCAGCTTCACATCATCCAACTTAAGAGCTTCAAAACTGCGGATGGGGGAGAACCCCAGACGACTAGCCATTAGTCAAAGAGGACAACCGTTTTCTGAGAAGAAGTTTGATCTCTCACAGCAGGACTTTGCAAGAGTTCACTGAACCTGTTTGATATTTGAGACAAGTAGATACACTAGTGGTGGCAATATTTATGGAAAGCCACGCATAGAATGTCAAGAAGGCAAACAAGAAATGCTTTTGAAGTAAAAAGAGATTTAAAGTCAGGTAGTGATCTACCATAAGTTATGCTCTGAGTGCTGAAGAGCTGCCTTGGATTGTGGGTAAATAAAGCAAGTTGATGATATACGATTTATAACTCAGTAAGCTTATGTAAGCATTACTGCTGCACATGGTAAAGCATGCATGTTATTAATGACAAAAACACATACCCGCACTTAAACACATTCAACTGGGCACTCTAGGCCAGGAACACCTAACCTCCCACCTCAACTTCCACTGTAACTGTAATCAGTCATTTCCTTCTAATGTAATCTATTTCCATTCTATTCTAATGGGTTTGGGAGTCAAGGAAATAAGTATGAGGCAGGCTCTGAATATAAACAAAAGACAAGCAAAGGGACGTAGCGAGGAGGAAGTTGACTTTGCATGGCACGCCATTACAGTCTGTGTTTTGACAAAAACAGAGGATGTGGTTTGATAAGGCACAAGGAAGTTCAGCGGCAGAGCGAGTCGTGACATATACCTTTGAGATCGTTAAGGCCTTCTTGAAATCCCTTCCTCCGACTATTCTGAAGCCCCATGGTGATGGACCACTTAAATTCACCGTCAGTGCCATTGATCAGGCTGCCGTGCACTCTTGAGAACCTTAAATCAAAACAAAGATTAGATAGATTAATGTATACTTGCATGCTTGGAAATTTTAAAGGTTTGATGTCAACAAGTGAAGACACTAAACATTGGAATCTGTCTTTTATCCCCACCAACACGTCACATTGACTTGCCTAAATTTCTTGACAAACTGCATAACCGCATCAAACAGGAATGGCAGGAATCTACAATTAAACTAGGTACACATGACTACCATTCAAGCACCTGCAACGGCAGAGAAAGAAAGACTTTCAATAAATCTAAATGAACCTTTGAGACCAGGAAAATACATGAAAGTCTTTCATGCACTGGGACTTCTATGCTTACCTATTGTCTACAGAATACACATGTGCATTACAGTATGTGATAGCCCTGTAAAGTACAATACATTCTATAGGCCAGGGCCAGACAGCATTGCATGAAGTTAAGAGTGGGTACCGGTATGTGAACCGATACGGTACAAATTCCCAGTACCTAGGAATCGATAGCGGTGCTCAGCGGTACCAATATTCGGTACATTTGACAGTGTTAATAAATATATTAATCAATTGTTAATACAATCAAATTTTTTATTGCAGCATTAAAAAAATTAGCCGATTAAGGTAAGTTGTTGAATCGGTTGTTACATCTTGTTTTATTATCAGATTTCAATTGCAAGTATGTAAGTTGCAATTACAGTTGCAAGTCTCAGATGTTAAATGGCAGTAGTGTATAGTTTATAGTGTGTTGGCTAGTCAGATCAGTCTTTGCTGAATCTAGTCTTGTGTTGGGACCTAAAAAGTGTTAATATAAGTATTGCACTTACGCAACGTCTGTTTGATTCCAACATGCATCTTAGTTGTAATTTTCATCAACAAATTCTGAACGTGTTGAAATCGCCATGTAAAATCACTATTGCTAATCAGTAGTCGTATGTCACTAGCAAAACCTATGTATATTTTCACCAAGTTACCACATTCTTGAAAAAGTGGAGCCCTTGATTAACGTACATTGGAGAATCAAGTACTTTGGACAATGGAAACTGCCACAATACCGACAACTAAAGAGCAAAATGCTTGAAATGTTGCTTGGGTGTAGAAAAATGTGTCTAATTGTATTTGGAGAACAAAGCGCAAATTTAAAAGACACGATTGGCTGAGTGTAAGTATGCAATAAGAACTGTCAATCGCCAATACCCCATGGCTGTTCATTATTTGTAAGTTGCAGTTGTAATTCTTTAAAATTATCAGGTATAGAGTATATTGCTCTCTTAATTAGGAGGGGAGAACGGCTTAAAACACTTCAACGAGAGGCATTTTGGATTTAAACATTGAAAGCTACAGAGTACTCAGGTCTGAATGGTGAACTCTATTTCTCTCCTTTTCTGTAAATTATTCTCCTCTTAAAAATGTGAGGTCTGTTGTCTCTCACATAGGACTTAATACTTATTATATGAATGCATATATTATGTACATTTGATTGTCTGTTAAGATGATGATGATGTAGGATTGTGTGGTGCAGATTTCCCTTTGGTTTTACATACTCAGCAATTTTTGTGATCATCATTATTGTTATTTTTTCATTAACAGGTCATGCTGATCATGTGACCACCCACCTACTCACACTTAACAGCTGTCTCTAACTACCCATCGAGTTATATAATGAGCGCAGCCGACTGACGAACACTTTGCCCTAACGAAGGCCTTTCAGGCAGAATCGCGTAGGCATGTTATAATTAGACTAGCCAAGTACCAAAAATTTTTATTTTTAATAATTTCAATCATTATCCTCTTGATTGCCTCAGATTTTTTATTATAACTTCCCGACAGGAAGTTTGGCTTAGTCTGCTCTCAGTGCTGCTGAAGTGATCGACAAATGCCGAAGTGCAAAGAGTACCGTAACATGGCAACGTTGGATTTTATGTCAGATTTGGTACCAATCCCCACATGCAGTGGACTGGCATATAACATATGACCAACCGTAATGTTAGTGGAAGATATTGTAGCAAGCAGTTGCCCTCTATCTTTGGTTTATGCCCTGGCAAGAATGAGTCACACATGCCAAAGTGATTAATAGTTAAGTAAACATAGTTAAATAGTCCAGCGCTTGAAACATCTTCAGGAATTCAAAGTCAGAAAGTGACTTCAGACTAGGGATGTGAATCTCACAACTCCCGATTCCAATTTTTGGGGTGACGATTCGATTCTTAATGCAACACAATTTTCGATTCAAACCGATTTTTGTAATATATTATTAAGATGTGTCAAATTACCACATTGTCGTATTTTCTAATCCTGTTAATCTACTTTGTAATCTATAACATTACTGTTTCTGTATGCGAGTTGCCTCACCGTCTTCTTATGCTGGATTAGCCCTATGCATTAATCAAAAAAGTTTGTTTATGATGTGTTGACTTCAACACTTTATATGGATCTAATGCGTTATTTTAGTAAATAAAAAACAGCATCTGTTCAAGTTTGGAATTTTTTTAAATTTACATACAGTATATCATAATAATTTAATGAATTACAATGAAAATACCTCAAGTTTAGGGCTTTTCTCTTTTTTGGTTGCGACTAAAAAAGATCAATTTGATTAATTACATATAATGAATATTTAGTATGTGATTGACAGTACTATTTAGTATAAAAATGATAAACCCTTTTCAAAAAAAGGTTACAGGTTACTTCAGCTTCTCTATTCAACTTAAAACCTTATGAATTTGGGAAAGTGGCCTGATACCCAGCCCTTTGGATCATACATGGTTTTTTTCGTAATCTGTCTATAAATAGGCCAATATGTTGAACAAGAAGCTTGTTGAACTCAACTGTAGCAAGTTAACTGTACATGAAGAACAGGGTGGAAAGACAAGATATCGGTTTGAACTTTCCCTACACTCACTTTCTAAAAAATAGTTACAAAAGTCAGTTGCATTCACACCTAAGGTAGTAAGCCTTTTGGAACAGTTATGAGGGATTGTCCCTTTAGGGTAAAACAGGAGACGAAAACAAGACAAACAAGGGCAGGCCGTTGTGAAACTTTAGTTCAAGTCGTTGCTGCTACATGCATAGAGCCTCTGTATGGGGTTTCACAAATGTGACTACAGCATTACTGTACTTTGGAGAATGTGAAAATAATCTTAGGTAAAATCTCAACATAATAGGGGCCCCATCACCCTATTTGGATCATTTAGGATTGAAAACAAATAATCTACAAGGGAACAACAAAACTGATAAATTAGGGTTGGACAAAGAAATATAACACTCGACTCCTTTTTGCTGAAAAATGCTAGCACACGTCTGTAGATGTGCGAGTATTGTCAAGGGTGGTCGAGGTTATAATGACTCTTTTTTTAGGAGTCGTCAACTTTGATTTGCATGTTACAGCATATTTACAGCACCCAAATTACACTTGATGACTACTTTTGTAAACTGCAGAAAACAAAGTAAAATAGTTGTTTAATTGACAAGTATGGAAGTCAATCTGTGTTTTTATTACAAAAGCTTGTTTAACACTGAATTTAGGTAACGGAAATTTTTGCATTTAAATTTTGTGAATAGATTTTTTTTTACATTAAATTATGCTGACAATTACAGTGGAAAACAATTTGGTAGCAAAATTTGTGTGTTTAAAAATTCATTGTTCAGAAATTCAGGGTATGAAAATTCAGTGTTTAAAATGTCAGTGTAAAAAAAATTCAGCGCAGAAAAATATGCTGCTTTAAAATGCAAGACTAACTTCCGGTAAATTAAGACTAAAGCAATGAATCCTGTCTCAGAACCAGCTAATGAGATGTCAAGTTTGAAATCACATAACAGGTCTTGCAAAACAGCAAAAAAAAAAAAAAAAAAGGCATTTACCTGGTCTGATTGAGCATAATACAAAAAATTACCATTTCAATGCGGCCCGTTGGTTGTTTCCAAACTATAGAATAGGACTTTATTGTCATTGCACAAGTACAACGAAACTATGTTTTCAGCACAAACCCGTTCAAGATTAGACAAACAGTGTACAGGGCTGCAGAACAGGAACGCTGATGGGTCGCTATAGAAATGATTCAAATGGTTAGAATCTGCACTTTTGAGTGATATACGGCTTACTACGGTAACCATAGGAACTAAATCGCAGCAGCTCATTGCGGAAGTGGAAGAAGCAGAGTGGGCGGGGCTTGTTTACACAGCAACAAGCCTAAGATGCCAGTGTCAGACGAAGGCAGATTTCTACAACAAAGTTCTGCACAAAAGTGATTATATATCCAATACGTGGATGCTTTTTTTTAAACCTTTGCATTAATGTTTCGCTGTGTTTGTTGTACCTTTGGTGTCCCCTTCCTCCCTCACCGCTCCATGTGTGTCTCATCGGAAGCCCAGCACAACGGACGACCATCCATCGATTATAAAAGATGTCGATCAAGGAGTTGGTCGCAGAGGAGCAACGTTCATATGTTCTTTCGTGATGAAAAAATATATGAGGCCAATTCGCTTTTTTTTTTTCTATGCCCATATGGGACCTATATCAGATTTAAAATTTTAAGATAAAAAATTGATGAAAAGTTTTGGAAACTTGCGGCAATGTTCCAGCACTCGTGCCTAAGACAGCTGGCTATTCGGAGCAGACATCAAAGCAAATGTCACGCAAACTGCCAAAGCCAAAATGCTTGTTCTCCACCTTCCTAATCTTTTATGCGCAATAATTTGGTTCAGAAAATGTTGACTTTTGTCGCACACAATCCTTGAAATTGCCGCAAAATTCGCCACGACTGTGACCTACAGTACTAGTATTGGAGCCATGTTTGCTTCCGTAAAGACTGCAGCACGTGTGCGTCATGACATCATGTTTGCATGCGGGTCAGATTGCGTTCATTTTTTTTGTAATGTAAACGATTAAATAAAAAAAAACTTGATTAGACAGAAATATGTGAATTGGACTTCCAACCCTGCAGTGTGAACGCATGTGATTAGTTAGTGCGGCATATTTTGGCAGAAATGTAATTTTCTTTGCAAATGCCATCAATCAGTGTTCTTAAATTTAAATAGCTTGTTTTCTAATGATTAAAACAGTCTCATCCAAAATAAAACACTTACACACACACACACAAGTGTAACGAATGCTGAAAATACTAACATAAAAAAACTAAACCAGAAGTTCATTCATTTTAATTTAACTTCTGATAATTACGGTCCATCCAGACCCACACCTGCCGCCACCTGAACAGTTTTTTCCCCTTGGCCATTAGGCACATGAACAATAACAAGATCTGATAGCTCAGTTACAGCTCTATTTATTACCTATTCTGTGTTATATGTGTTTTATGTTGCACGATTGCACCAAGAAAAATTCCTAGTTTGAGAACCCGTTCTCAAACAATGGCAATAAAAACTATTCTGATTCTGATTCAAAAACAACATGCAGTATACGGTAGTTTCAGGCACATTTCACTGCAACAATTTGAGACTTCCATTCATCAATCCAAGTGTCTAAATGACATTATGGTAAATATTTTCTATACAAAGACCAAATTGAGAGCTGTGAACCCCCAATGGCTTCCAATGTATAAAACATGGAAAAATGTGTAGACACCAGTTCACAAAGATTGAATTGCATTACACTGACTCTACAGACATCTGTAAAATATACTTTTCACATTTGAATGCCAGGCAGCCAAACATGGCCACCTACATTAACACTTCACCCTCTCCCTGAATGAGGGTGTTTGTTTCTCGATGTTTGGACAGAAATCCACTGGGTCAGAATAACCCCCTCTAATACCGGCACACATTTACGGAAAGCATGGCTGATGAACATAACAGATGCTTCACACTGGACTGGGACGCCTGTCTGGCATTTGACAGCAATCCAGTCTGACTCCAACCACTGTGCCGAGCTGCACCCCGACAGGTCGGAACCTACCTGGGCGCACACACCCACTGAATAAAACAAGAGGAATGCAACCACAAGCCTCTCCCTGGCCTTCGTAAAATAACATTCACTTAATTCGTATCTAGCTGCAGTCGCTAGGGAGATGGCAAAATACCAAACAATAACAAATCAAGTCTGTGGGTGTTGGCTGAGGTGTTTCTCACACGTTTAAAATGGTATGGCTGCTATCACCAATAGCGCTCATGTGTCATTCAAAGTAATCACAGCCTGGGACATACCTGTAAATTGCACAGCCTATGCGCTATTAGGATAGGGAGAGTGTGTCATCACTCATTACCTGTAAGATGACATCAAGTAAAATCTTACAGGCATTCCGTTCCGTGTTAAAACGTTTCGTGCTCATGAACAACACACCCCCATACATTATCAGTACTGTGCAAAAAGAAAAATAACTATTTATGTGCATGCGGCGGACGAATACGTGGGTGCAGTAATATTTAGCCGCTGGTTGCAACACTGAAGAGAGACAACACCACTTTTCATTTTTACTGTCTTTTTTTTTTTGTTAACTTTTTAACTTTACTCTGTAAATTGTCTTCCAAGTTTGAGGCAGACTCCATTGATGGCAGTGTGTAAAAGAAAAGGAAAGTAATTAATTTGAAGTATTATAAAAACACAAAGAGCACACCTTAATAATGACTGTTTTTTAACGTGAAACTCAATGAAAGTAATACAATGTAGTATGAATAAATACATATAGTGTCATATTTGGGAGGGTTCTAGTCTTTTTAAGGCTGTTAAGTAGAGACAACACGGACATGAGCGTGAAGCTACCTTAGCTTTATTTTTCAACTCACGTAAACAACTTACGCAATGTACATAACTTGTAAGCAAATGCGCCCGAGCATCTATTCTAGTCGTTCAACAATCGCTTCCAATTTCTTCAGAATCAAAAATATATATTCATACATGACATATATCGTATTTTTCGGATTATAAGTCGCTCCGGAGTATAAGTCGCACCGGCTGAAAATGCATAATAAAGAAGGAAAAAAACATAAGTCGCACTGGAGTATAAGTCGCATTTTTTGGAGAAATGTATTTGATAAAATCCAACACCAAGAATAGACATTTGAAAGGCTATTTAAAATAAATAAAGAATAGTGAACAACAGGCTGAATAAGTGTACGTTATATGACGCATAAATAACCAACTGAGAATGTGCCTGGTATGTTAACGTAACATATTATGGTAAGAGTCATTCAAATAACTATACCATATAGAACATGCTATACGTTTACCAAACAATCTGTCACTCATAATCACTAAATCCGATGAAATCTTCTTCCTCGAATACTTGATCTTTTACGGTAATGTGTTAATAATTTCACACATAAATCACTCCAGAGTAGAAATTGCACCCCTGGCCAAACTATGAAAAAACCTGCGATTTGTAATCCGAAAAATACGGTAGTCAATTATTTGCGCACTATAGACTAGTGATGCACCAAAAATCTGTCGAAAATAGACTTTGCTCACCAGATGTTGTGGTGAAGTGTCTATTACCGCTTGCCCAAAGCTGACGAAAAAGTCGCATTCAGGTCGCATTGTCATTTAGACTGAAGTCACATTTGAAAAGATCAGATTCCAATCGGATTTGGACTACCTCCTCATGTGGCCTGAGTCTGATGCGAAATGATCAGATTTGAAGCACTTCGGAGCATTTAGACTGGCAAAAAAAATCTGATCTGTCATTTGAGGGGAAAAAAATTGATTTGGTGTGCAGTGTGAACGAGGCCAAAAGGTACAACAAGCAGAAAACTTGTATATTTCAACTATTTTCCCTAAAACAGGCATTAAGGAAAGAGTGGTTTATTCGATTACTACAGCATTGATTACTAAAATAATCGAAAGTTGCAGCCCTACAGGAGAGTGGTCGGAACACAACTTGTTCGTAACCCAAGGACCACCTGTATTATGTTTATCACTGGGCCTACAGCCCCCTGCTGTGCAGTGTTTGTGTATAGCTTGTGATACGACATTGACACAAGTGTCGGCTACACTTATGTTGCCCTATAAGTCCCCCTCATGTCACCACACTTCACCTGGCATTGGCTGATGATCAGCAAATAGGCCATTTCACCACATCCTCTGCACACACGTTAAGTATAAAAAGCCTCTTGAATAAGCCTGCAGCAGAGGGGATGCCCGGCCCTTTTAGTCACGTTAGATGCTGGCAAAAGCGGAGAAAACATCCTCCACATTATACAATGTGCTGTTCATAGAAAAGCAATTTGATGTGGAAGAAAGCTCTGTTACAGACTGAAAAAAACCCTCTTTAAACTGACTTCCTATCAGCATTGCATGTGCTTTCCAGAAGAAGAAAGCCTCAACAACTTGCCTGCTTTGCAGTTTTCTGAGAGTGTTTATCCACCTGCTGCACAGCAACACTACAACGCTTTATTTCCTAACATGACCCGGAGGTGCAGTCTAGACACTTTTTTTTTTTTTTTTTTTTTTAGAAAAATGAGAAGTAGCAAGAGGGGCCTGAGTTGAATACTGTTATTTGAGAGCTCCGACCACCAACATTACAGCAGTGGAGAAGATATAGCAGTTGAGCCGTGAAGGTGTCAAATACAGCCATAAAATCATTTCACACTGCACCTGGTGTAGAACCTCCACAAATCACTTTGACTCCCTAATTAGCATTACCTGCTCCTGGTCCATGTGAAGGATGAAGGAGGTGCACCATGTGTGGGCTGAGGTGTGTTATTATGATTAGTTACATCCATCTACGCAGAACGACTTGTAATCTTCACCTTTTATAATTAGTTACATCCATTTACGCAAAGTGACTTGTAATTTCCACCTTAGCGAAGACCAAGATCCCGTGCTATTCAACTGGCGGCGCTGGAATGAGTCCGTACAGGCACCTCGACTTCAGTTTAAAACTTAGGGAGAGATTTCAATATTTTTGCAGCAAATTAAATCAATTGAGAACATTAGAGCACTCCTGTTGCACAGAGGAACTTGGACCAGTATAAACAAACACATTGGTAGAATCTTGCATTGACATTTTCACTATAGATGTTCCAATCGGGGTTTTATGCAACCGATTCCGACGATCCATGAGTGAGAACGACCGATAACAATCACACATTAACTATAAATGTTTTAATGTAATTATTGTGAGTGCTATTGACAGTTTAAAGGGGAACATTATCACAATTTCAGAATGGTTAAAACCATTAAAAATCAGTTCCCAGTGGCTTATTATTAGTTTTTTTCAAAATTTTACCCATCACGCAATATCCCTAAGAAAAGCTTCAAAGTGCCTGATTTTAACCATCGTTATAAACACCCGTCCATTTTCCTGTGACGTCACACAGTGAAGCCAACACAAACAAACATGGCGAAAAGAACAGCAAGCTATAACGACATTAGCTCGGATTCAAACTCGGATTTCAGCGGCTTAAGCGATTCAACAGATTACGAATGTATTGAAACGGATGGTTGTAGTGTGGAGGCAGGTAGCGAAAACGAAATTGAAGAAGAAACTGAAGCTATTGAGCCATATCGGTTTGAACCGTATGCAAGCGAAACCGACGAAAACGACACGACAGCCAGCGACACGGGAGAAAGCGAGGACGAATTTGGCGATCGCCTTCTAACCAACGATTGGTATGTGTTTGTTTGGCATTAAAGGAAACTAACAACTATGAACTAGGTTTACAGCATACGAAATACATTTGGCAACAACATGCACTTTGAGAGTGCAGACAGCCCAATTTTCATCAATTAATATATTCTGTAGACATACCCTCATCCGCTCTCTTTTCCTGAAAGCTGATCTGTCCAGTTTTGGAGTTGATGTCAGCAGGCCAGGGAAGCTAGGGTCGATAAGGGGTTTAGCTCGCTCGTCTGCAGGAACAAACTGCCGCCATTGCTTGCCGTGCTACCGAGGTCCTTTGTGCCTGAATTGCTCACACACTCCGGCAGATTCAATGGGGGTCTGGCGGCAGATTTCTTTGACTTTATCGTTGGAAATGCATCGGCTTTGAGTGTCGCAGGATATCCACACATTCTTGCCATCTCTGTCGTAGCATAGATTTCGTCGGTAAAGTGTGCGGAACAAACGTCCAATTTCTTGCCACTTTCGCATCTTTGGGCCACTGGTGCAACTTGAATCAGTCCATGTTCGTGTTGTTACACCCTCCGACAACACACCGACGAGGCATGATGTCTCCAAGGTACGGAAAACAGTCGAAAAAACGGAAAATAACTGAGCTGATTTGACTCTGTGTTTGAGAAAATGGCGGATTGCTTTCCGATGTGACGTCATCGCTCCGAGAGCGAATATTAGAAAGGCGTTTAATTCGCCAAAATTCACCCATTTAGAGTTCGGAAATCGGTTAAAAAAAAATATGGTCTTTTTCTGCAACATCAAGGTATATATTGACGCTTACATAGATCTGGTGATAATGTTCCCCTTTAAACAATATCAAGGCAATATTCAAACAAGTTCCTTATTTTCTTCCTCTGTGTGCAACATGTTCAACCTCATCCTCCAGTGAAAACAAGACTTTAAAAGATACAAAAAAATGCAGTGCATTTGCCGTGATGGGAGGTGATTATTATTAGCTTAGAAGGAGCGGCTCCAGGCAGGGTATGGAGACACATAATTAGTTGCTAGCTGCTTGTCAGCCAAGGGACTGACTAACAATGAATACAGTGTCAGTCAGAGGAGATGGACGTTTGCAATTGGCAACAAAATTGATTAATCTGCAAAGGCGATAACATAGTTTTTCACGAAGAAAAAAAAAATCACTTATTTTTGCGTCACAGGGCTAACTTTTTTTAGGACAAAAGATTAAAACAAATGTCCACTACAGAGGACACTGGTTCTCAAATAATGAAAGGAGAAGTCTGGGAGCCCGATCCTTAGCTTCCTAGAATTGTGGCCCCTAGCAAATTTTACGTCACCCCTCGCTATATCTTCAAATATTGCAGTTTCATCACATTGCGGAATTTTATCGGAAGCAAAGCACATTTTACAAATTTGTGGACTTAAATTAAGAATTTTCTAGCATCCAAATAGCTAAATAAACTAGAGATGAGTAGCCGATAAATGCTTAAAAATGTAATAATCGGAAATTATCGATATCGGTTTCAAAAAGTAAAATGTATGACTTTTTAAAACGCCGCTGTACGGAGTGGTACACGGACGTAGGGAGAAGTACAGAGCGCCAATAAACCTTAAAGGCACTGCCTTTGCGTGCCGGCCCAATCACATAATATCTACGTCTTTTCACACACACACACACACACAAGTGAATCCAAATCATACTTGGTCAACAGCCATACAGGTCACACTGAGGGTGGCCGTATAAACAACTTTAACATGGTTACAAATATGCGCCACACTGTGAACCCACACCAAACAAGAATGACAAACACATTTCGGGACAACATCTGCACCGTAACACAACATAAACACAACAGAACAAATACCCACAACCCCTTGCAGCACTAACTCTTCTGGGAAGCTACAATAAAATAATGCACTTTGTGACTTCAATAATAAATATGGCAGTGCCATGTTGGCATTTTTTTCCATGAGTTGATTTATTTTGGAAAACCTTGTTACATTGTTTAATGCATCCAGCGGGGCATCACAACAAAATTAGGCATAATAATGTGTTAATTCCACGACTGTATATATCGTATCGGTTGATATCGGAATCGGTAATTAAGAGTTGGACAATATCGGAATATTGGATATCGGCAAAAAAGCCATTATTGGACATCTCTAAAATAAACTAAAAATGTCAATATTACAGCAGTATTGACGCATAAATAACCAACTGAGAACGTGCCTGGTATGTTAACGTAACATATTATGGTAAGAGTCATTCAAATAACTATAACATATAGAACATGCTATACGTTTACCAAACAATCTGTCACTCCTAATCGCTAAATCCCATGAAATCTCATGCATCTAGTCTCTTACGTGAATGAGCCAAATAATATTTGATATTTTACGGTAACGTGTTAATAATTTCACACATAAGTCGCTCCTGAGTATAAGTCGCACCCCCGGCCAAACCATGAAAGAAACAGACTTATAGTCCGAAAAATACGGTATAGCATATTATATATATCCATTCATGCATCCATTTTCTATCGCTTGTCCCTTTTTTGGGGTCGCGGGGGGTGCGGGAGCCTATCTCAGTTGCATTCGGGTGGAAGGCGGGGTACACCCCGGACAAGTCGCCACCTCATCACAGGGCCAACACAAATAGACAGACATTATATAGATATATTATATTTCATATAATATATACAATATATAACACATCCCAATTATCATGTACAATATTACAGTATATGTAACAGATGCAGCAAAAAATTAAATAAATAAAAAAATATGAGTACTTTAAGACAGTGTTTTTCAACCTTTTTTGAGCCAAGGCACATTTTTTTCCATTGAAAAAATGCGAAGGCACACCATCAGCAGAAATTATTAAAAAACTAAACTAAGTTGGCAGTAAAAAATCGTTGTCGCAATTGTTGGATATGACTTTAAACCATAACCAACCATCCATCCATGTAGCTCTTGTCTCAATCTAGGTGTACTGTCACCACCTGTCACATCACGCCCTGACTTATTTGGAGTTTTTTGGTGTTTTCCCGTGTGTAGTGTCTTGCGCTCCTATTTTGGTGGCTTTTCCTGTTGCAGTTTCATGTCTTTCTTTGAGCGCTATTCCCCGCACCTGCTTTGTTTTAGCAATCAACAATATTTAAGTTGTTGCTATCTTTTTTTGTGTGGACATTGTTGTCATGTCATGTACGGATGTACTTTGTGGACGCCGTCTCTGCTCCACACGCTGTAATTTTTTGCTGTCGTCCAGCATTCTGTTTTTGCTTACTTTGTAGCCAGTTCAGTTTTAGTTTTGTTCTGCATAGCCTTCCCTAAGCTTTAATGCCTTTTCTTAGGGGCACTCACCTTGTGTTTATTTTTGGTTTAAGCATTAGATACCTTTTTACCTGCACACTGCCTCCCGCTGTCGCCTGCATATTGTGATCACGACAAACCATTGTCGTTTCACACGACGTGTTCCCAACATCTACAAAGCAATTAGCGACCGACTTCCACCTACTGATATGGTATGGTATAACATGGTTACTCTGCCAAGCTCTACACTCAACAACGGCACATTATTTGCAGATTATAATTACTGGTTTGCAAAAAATATTTTTAACCCAAATAGGTGAAACTGCATAATCTCCCACGGCACACTAGGCTGTATCTCTCACGGCACACTGGAGTGCCGCGGCAGTGGTTGAAAAACACTGCTTTAAGATACAAAAAAGTGCAGTGCATTTGCCGTGATGGGAGGGGATTATTATTAGTTTAGGTCAGAGGTCGGCAACCCGCGGCTCTAAAGCCGCATGCGGCTCTTTAGCGCCGCCCCTAGTGGCTCTCTGGAGCTTTTTCAGAAATGTATGAAAAATGGAAAAAGATGAGGGGAAAACAGTCTATTTTTTGTTTTAATATGGTTTCTGTAGTAGGACAAACATGACACAAACCTCCCTAATTGTTATAAAGCACACTGTTTATATTAAACATGCTTCACTGATTCGAGTATTTGGCGAGCGCCGTTTTGTCCTACTAATTTTGGCGGTCCTTTAACTCACCGTAGTTTGTTTACATGTATAACTTTCTATGACGTGTTTTATGCCACTTCTTTTTCTGTCTCATTTTGTCCACCAAACTTTTAAGGTTGTGCATGAAAGGTGAGTTTTGTTGATGTTATTGACTTGTGTGAAGTGCTAATCAGACATATTTGGTCACTGCATGACTGCAAGCTAATCGATGCTAACATGCTATTTAGGCTAGCTATACGTACATATTGCATCATAATGCGCCCTGCGATGAGGTGGCGACTTGTCCAGGGTGTACCCCGCCTTCCGCCCGATTGTAGCTGAGATAGGCTCCAGTACCCCCGCGACCCCGAAGGGAATAAGCGGTAGAAAATGGATGGATGGATGGGCATCATAATGCCTCATTTGTAGCTATATTTGAGCTCATTTAGTTTCCTTTAAGTCCTCTTAATTTCGATGTATATCTCATGACACACTATCTATATGTAATATGGCTTTTAATTTTTTGCGGCTCCAGACAGATTTTTTTTTTGTTTTTTGGTCCAATATGGCTCTTTCAACATTTTGGGTTGCCGACCCCTGGTTTAGGTGGAGCGGCTCCACACTGTGTATGGAGACACATAATTAGTTGCTCGCTAAAAATGAATAACAGTGTCCGTATGTTTAAACTATTTGAAGTTTAAAGTGGGCTTTCATAATGTTGAAAAACGTATTTAAGGTCGTACACCGGTTTCTTATGCTTTCGCAAATAATTGATTTATACATTTGATTACAGCGATAAACGAGGGATGACTGTAGTTGAATAGCCCAGATCTAATCTATTATGTAATCTGACATCCTTGAGAATTGTTTCAGGTCAGCACTTTTTAGTTAAGAGTGGAAACAAATGTAACCACGAGGTTGAGTTAAAAGCAGATGCAGGTATTGCACTTTTTTTTTTTGGATTAAGTTCGTAAAAAAATGAATTATTTTAAACACCGCACGACGACAATAGTATCTTAACGTAGTCGCATAGTATTGCCAAGTGGGTATATATATATATATATATATATATATATATATATATATATAATATGTACATGCTGACGTCACAAAGTGTTTGGTAGTAAACGCCATATGTTACTTACCAAGCTGCGTGTCGTCGTCCGTCCCCACCTGTTAGCTATTTGCACCGACACACAAAACGCCTCTTCAACCAAACTCAACCCCAGGTGTCCTCCGTCAATGTATTAACACGAATTGCTTCAAACAAAGTTGTTTTTTTTTCCTTTGAAGTGTCTTTTTTTGAGTCTTTGAAGAGGGATCAACTCCACCTGCGGCTGCGCGGAGCGACGCTTTCACTGGGGATGAGTTCGCGCTGCCATGTGCTGCGACCAAAATAAAGGGTTTGTCAAAGGCAGCAAGCCGGGGCGTGTCGCACCGCAGGGCCGGGAGGAGACGAGGGTGTTCCCCCCCCTCCACCGGTGATGATAATTGAGCCGTTTCTCCCGCAAAACCCCACGGCGTCCACGATTGGTACACATTTGCGCCCTCTACCGGAGAAAATGAGCAGCGCGTAGTATCGGTGGCACTTCCGGAAGGTTTTCGGTGATTCAGCTAATTGGCTCATTGGGGTCACATGTCACGCAGGCGCGGTGTGTTTGCGCAAACAAAAACGTTTGACTGACGCACTATCTAAAGAGAGGAGCCTGAATCACCATGATAAACATTAGTCACTGATACACACTTGAGTATGGAAACATTTTTTAACACTGTTCAATAATTCCATAATAATGAATCTTACTGTACAGTTTCAGTCAGAACTTTATAGCAACACACCTTCTCATCTGGTATGTTATAGACTGGGGGGCCATATTTAGAGAAAGAAATGTGTCTGAGGGCCGGTATATCTATTTTTAGGACCACTAATAGAAAACCTCACGATAATGTCTGATTGAATGCTAAAAACATTTTGACAGACCGCCTTAAAGAACGGTATGGAATTTTAAATTTTTCTATGAACGATAAAACACTGAATATTGACAACAACGATCGACATGTTTTACAATCAAGCAAAACGCGACAAAAATGCGACAAACGGGGAAATTTGAACGCAAAGGGTAAAAATACAATATACAATCTGATATATAACTAAGCTTTAGAACTTTGTTGTGAAAATCTCCTTCCACGTCTGTCCCAGACACCCACATTTCAGGCTGACACTCTGTGGAAACGCTCCCCACCCCCACTGCTCGGTGCCTCCTCTGAGCTGCTGTGACCTAGATTACCATAGTAACTAATTAATTACCATAGTAACTAGTATATCATGCAAAAGCGCCATTTAAATACTTTGTATAGTTCAAGACTTACGGTCATTTGAAAACATCACTGCACATCATAATGGCAGCTACACTTTATATCTTAAAGGGGAACATTATCACAATTTCAGAATGGTTAAAACCATTAAAAGTCAGTTCCCGGTGGCTTATTATATTTTTCAAAGTTTTAAAAAAATTTTTACCCATCACGCAATATCCCTAAAAAAAGCTTCAAAGTGCCTGATTTTAACCACCCATCCATTTTCCTGTGACGTCACATAGTGAAGACAACACAAACAAACATGGCGGAAAGAACAGCAAGATATAGCGACATTAGCTCGGATTCAGACTCGGATTTCAGCGGCTTAAGCGATTCAACAGATTACGCATGTATTGAAACGGATGGTTGTAGTGTGGAGGCAGGTAGCGAAAACGAAATTGAAGAAGAAACTGAAGCTATTGAGCCATATCGGTTTGAACCGTATGCAAGCGAAACCGACGAAACGAGGACGAATTCGGCGATCGCCTTCTAACCAACGATTGGTATGTGTTTGTTTGGCATTAAAGGAAACTAACAACTATGAACTAGGTTTACAGCATATGAAATACATTTGGCAACAACATGTACTTTGAGAGTGCAGACAGCCCAATTTTCATCAATTAATATATTCTGTAGACATACCCTCATCCGCGCTCTTTTCCTGAAAGCTGATCTGTCCAGTTTTGGAGTTGATGTCGCAGGCCAGGGAAGCTAGGGTCGATAGGGGGTTTAGCTCGCTCGTCTGCGGGAACAAACTGTCGACATTGCTTGCCGTGCTACCGAGGTCCTTTGTCCCTGAATTGCTCACACACTCCGGCAGATTCAATGGGGGTCTGACGGCAGATTTCTTTGACTTTATCGTTGGAAATGCATCTGCTTTGAGTGTCGCAGGATATCCACACATTCTTGCTATCTCTGTCGTAGCATAGCTTTCGTCGGTAAAGTGTGCGGAACAAACGTCCAATTTCTTGCCACTTTCGCATCTTTGGGCCACTGGTGCAACTTGAATCCGTCCCTGTTCGTGTTGTTACACCCTCCGACAACCAGTGTTGGGTTAGTTACTGAAAACCAGTAACTAGTTACAGTTACTAGTTACTTTATTTCAAAAGTAACTCAGTTACTAACTCAGTTACTTACACCAAAAAGTAATGCGTTACTGTGAAAAGTAACTATTTAGTTACTTCTTTTTTTTCTTCTTTTTTTTTAAAGCTCCCATTAATGCCCTTTTAGCCTTCATTTCAGTACTGTTATTGCACTGGAGAATAATACAATATGTTGATCAACTTGACATGCATTTTTATTTTCCTTTTAACATAATGAAAAACAGTGCAACATAAAAAGGCATTTCTCCTTTCTTTAAACTTGGACCAATGACCATTAATAAAAAAACAACTTAAAGTGCAACATAAGAAGGCACATCATCTTCCTTGAAAGATAGGTAGTGAAATAAAGCCTGACATCTGGAGTGATGCTGCTGTCTTCCACACTTGGAGCCATGGATTGTACAATCCTTGTTTTCAGTGGCAGGATCATTGACACAGATGGTGAAGTTTCAGTGCTCAGTAGAGATGTAACACTTTTGAGGGGTTTAAGCACCTGGAGGACCTCTTCTGCCACTCTCACATCGTCATCAGAGAGGGTGATGATGTCTTTGACATTTGTCTTCAGGGTGTTGTGGGTCAATGCAGAGTACACAGCTGCCTGCTGCTCCAACATATCATAAGTGGAGTTCCACCTCGTTGGGACATCATGTATGAGCTTTATGAGTAGTCAGCTTTAGCATTTCTTGCTTTGTTTTAAGCAGATGAGCAGCTGTTGTGCTTGGGTGGAAGTAGGAAACCTCCTTCCTGATCCTCCCAAGGAGGCGCTCCATCCTATTGACTGAGATGTGATGCCAAATTCACTACATGTGCAAAGCACCTCTCTGTGGTCCCAGTCCTGCCTCATTCACTGTAATTCTTTGATTTTTGGCATTATCCCGTGTGACTGGGATATCTTTATCTTCCATTCCTCCACTGCTTGTGTCAGTACCTGCGCAAGGTGACTCTCGTAGAGGGGGCGTGTCTTCTCATCTCCCAGTCTGCTGTGATGAAGTGAGCGCTTATAGTTCCCCTGGACGTCCAGCCGTCTGTCATGAGCGCAACAGATGATGCTCGGGATAGTTCATCCACAACTTTTTTCTTCTCCTGCTCATAAAGATCTGACACAATCTTATCGCTGAAGTAGATGCGCGACGGGGTGTCGTAACGTGGCTCAAGCACGTTCAGCATGTATTTAAAACCCTCGTTTTGCACAACGGAGTCTGCACCTATAGACACACCGATTAAATGGCGCAGGGCGTTCAAGTTCCTCTGTTACTCCGCTCGCCATGACCGCGCTGTGTGTGGACTGAACGTGCCAACAACTTCTTTTTTTTTTGATGAGGTGGCGACTTGCCGCCTTCCGCCCGAATGCAGCTGAGATAGGCTCAAGCACCCCCCGCAACCCCAAAAGGGACAAGCTGTAGAACATTGGATGGATGGATATCAAACCGCGGATCACGTGTGTCCCTCCCCTCCCCACACACGCCTCTTTTCTTCTCTCCGGCGTGTGACAGAGGAAGATTCAGAAGAACGACACCGCAGCGCTTGTTTCTAGTCGATACTAAAAAATAACGTAAAATAACGCAGTAACGCATCATGTAGTAACGGTAACTGAGTTACTGGATATAAAAAATAACGCGTTAGATTACTCGTTACCGCCGAAACTAACGGCGTTACAGTAACGCGTTACTTTGTAACGCGTTAGTCCCAACACTGCCGACAACACACCGACGAGGCATGATGTCTCCAAGGTACGGAAAACAGTCGAAAAAACGGAAAATAACAGAGCTGATTTGACTCGGTGTTTGAGAAAATGGCGGATTGCTTCCCGATGTGACGCCACGTTGTGACGTCATCGCTCCGAGAGCGAATATTAGAAAGGCGTTTAATTCGCCAAAATTCACCCATTTAGAGTTCGGAAATCGGTTAAAAAAATATATGGTCTTTTTTCTGCAACATCAAGGTATATATTGACGCTTACATAGGTCTGGTGATAATGTTCCCCTTTAAAGATCTAAAAAAAATATTTGGGAATGTCCGGCGGGCCAGATTGAAATACTTAATGGGCCGCATGTGGCCCCTGGACCTTAATTTGCCCAGGTCTGTTATAGTATCAAAACATATACAGTCATACTGAGTTTGAGTTGTGTTTGAGTTTATTTGGAACATGCATGCATACAACATGATACATCACTATTACCAGTTTCTCTATTCAACATGTTCGAAAAGGAGTAGGAAGAAGCAGAGCTTATTTAATCCTACCCCTTTTCCTTTACATAGCAGTTGCTAAAACTTTTGTTCACTTCCTGTTCTCAATTTATTCATATATATACTCCATAAGTATTAACAATAAAAATAAATCAATAATAATTGGTGCAGTAAGTTATATTTCATGTGGTGAGATGAGTAAGATTATCTTCAAAATGAATGGATCGATGAAATTAATTCAGAATGTTTATCTTGGTTCTTCTTCTTTGTAAGTTTGAAGAGTTTCTTGAAGTGGATCATATTGGGACGGCGTGGCGCAGTGGAAGAATGGCCGTGCGCGACCCGAGGGTCCCTGGTTCAATCCCCACCTAGTACCAACCTTGTCATGTCCGTTGTGTCCTGAGCAAGACACTTCACCCTTGCTCCTGATGGGTGCTGGTTAGCGCCTTGCATGGCAGCTCCCTCCATCAGTGTGTGAATGTGTGTGTGAATGGGTAAATGTGGAAGTAGTGTCAAAGCGCTTTGAGTACCTTGAAGGTAGAAAAGCGCTATACAAGTACAACCCATTTATCATTTATATTAGTACATTGTTTGATTTCTTTGCTTAATCAATTCCTGCACTATACAGTATAGTTAACATGTTCTTGATGCATTTAATAACAGCAATGCCTTCCTTTTGCGGGCCCGTTTGTTCACACACAACACAGGATTCTTTCTGCTTCACACATCAATGTTTAATTCACATCTTAGAAACAGGTACGATAACAAACATACTGTAAAAATCCAACATTTCATAGGCACATATATTAAAGTTTGCAATTTTTGACAAAAAGGTTACACTGTACAATCATCTGTAGGCTACATGATTTAGACAAAAATCTTTGCGGTATCATAAAATATAACTTAATATCTAAAATAAGGCCTACAAAGGTTACACTTGGTTCTACTATCAGAATGAGGCTGTTTAAATATTGGTGTTAACAGCATAAAAAAAAAATAATTCTCAAATAAATGATTTAATGGTTACTATCGCATCCATCTTAGTCCTTAGCTGTGGAGACTTTGTCTAAATTTACCAGATATAGAACTTAGTGACTAGAGAAACTTACATCTTTCACATCCTGTCAAATGGTATTAACTATAACTCATACTTGCCAACCTTGAGACCTCCGATTTCGGGAGGTGGGGGCGGGGGGCGTGGTTAAGAGGGGAGGAGTATATTTACAGCTAGAATTCACCAAGTCAAGTATTTCATATATATATATATATATATATATATATATATATATATATATATATATATATATATATATATATATATATATATATATATATATGAAATACTTGACAAAATACTAAGTAAAGTATTTCATATATATATATATATATAAGAAATACTTGACTTTCAGTGAATTCTAGCTATAAATGTATATTTATTTTATTATATATATATATATATATATATATATATATATATATATATATATATATATATATATATATATATATATATATATATATATATATATATAAAATAAATACTTGAATTCCAGTGTTCATTTATTTACACATATACACACACATAACACTCATCTACCCATTGTTGAGTTAAGGGTTGAATTGTCCATCCTTGTTCTATTCTCTGTCACTATTTTTCGAACCATGCTGAACACCCTCTCTGATGATGCATTGCTGTGTGGCACGCACAAAAGTGCTTTCATCAAATGCACTAGATGGCAGTATTGTCCCGTTTAAGAGTGTCACAACATTGCTGTTTACGGCAGACGAACTGCTTTACAGTAGACAAAAACGTGACTGCTGTTGTTGTGTGTTGTTGCCGCGCTGGGAGGACGTTAATGAAACTGCCCAACAATAAACCCACATAAGAAACCAAGAACTCGCCCTCCATCATTCTACAGTTATGACGTGATTGGGCAGGTACGCTGTTTATATTGTGGGTTAGCGGACTCAGGTTCGCATGGACCTGAGTCCGCCTGAATTTCGGGAGATTTTCGGGAGAAAATTTGTCCCGGGAGGTTTTTGGGAGAGGCGCTGAATTTCGGGAGTCTCCCGGAAAATCCGGGAGGGTTGGCAAGTATGCTATAACTTGACATTTAACAATGAATAGCCATAAACCTGTGGACGTAATAAAAACTTAGCTTTGTGGAAAGGCTTGAACCTCATATTGGTAGATTTAACTAAAGAGGGTCACGTTGTTTCTTCAATAGTCTTCAAAGCTCTGAAAGATAATCTGTGACAGACATTTTATGGAAATGTTAATCAGTGAGTCTCCAAAAATTTCAAATTCATAAATCAGTGGTTTGTTTGGTGTCACAGTGTTGGCCAGATGCAGGACATAAGAGCAGGCTTGGTCTCTGGAAAAAAAGTATGATTTGCTGGATGTGCAAATTGCTGTGGAACAAAATGGTAGATTTTGCATTCAAAGCGGTGTCTTCAGCATCCAGTCTCTCTTACGGTAAGTGTGGCAACGCCCATAAGCCAGTGCGACACACACATGCACTCGTGACGGAAGGTGAGGACGTCTTCATGTCTTCCCAAGACAACTATTGTGAACATGCATATCTGCTAAAGGTGGGCAACAACAAACGTGCTCTGCTTGTGAATATCCAGGTGAATGTGGTCAAACAGGAAGTCAAACCGGTGACACATAATTCCCAGGAAAAGTCCCAAAAGCATGAGTCCTTTCTGACGTACCTGTTGAATAACGACAATTACGTATTACACAACCGAAGAACAACATTCCATGGGCTTGCTTAAGTTTTATTGCGTAAGTGGATAAAGCAAGATGAGCAATGCTTGACATTGTCCACTATAGGGGGAACTGACAGTATTGCAGGGGTCGCCAACATTTATCAGTTCAACCGAGAAAACACTTGGCTCTCTGAGTACTTACACAATGACCGACATTAAAATACATTAGCGTAGTAGGCCTAAGTATTCATCAAAAACAAGCCAGAGGTTTTATTTAGCAATTGTATTTGATATTTTTGGCCACTGTAACATTACACACAGTTTGAACAGTAACGCTGTGTTCAAAACTGCACTTTAATCAAGTGGTTCTTTGGCGTACCATTAGATGAAGCCCGTGTACCACTCATGGTACATGTACCACAGTTTGAGATACGTCGCTGTAGTTTGTTTAAAAAGCAGAAATCCACTCAAATAGTGCAGTCATTGTTTTTGTGCTATTTTGTGGTACTGTCATTAAAAAAAGAGGCATAAAGATCTAAATTGCAGAAGCTAAAAACGCCAAGAGACTTTATATAAAACACACACATACACACAAATATATACATATATATATATATATATATATATATATATATATATATATATATATATATATATATATATATATATATATATATATATATAGATAGACCAGGCCAAAAGTTTGGACACACCTTCTCAATTCAATGTGTTTTCTTTATTTTTATGACTATTTACATTGTAGATTGTCACTGAAGGCATTAATACTATGACACTTGTGAAGTGAAAACCCCTTCAGGTGAGTACCTCTTGAAGCTCATCAAGAGAATGCCAAGAGTGTGCAAAACAGTATTTTTTTTAATTTTCCTGAGGGAACTCTTCTGAAGCAATCAATAAAGTACTATCTATCTATCTATCTATCTATCTATCTATCTATCTATCTATCTATCTATCTATCTATCTATCTGTCTGTCTGTCTGTCTATCTATCTATCTATCTATCTATCTATCTATCTATCTATCTATCTATCCATCCATCCATCCATCCATCCATCCATCCATCCATCCATCCATCCATCCATCCATCCATCCATCCATCCATCCATCCATCCATCCATCCATCCATCCATCCATCCATCCATCTATCTATCTATCTATCTATCTATCTATCCATCCATCCATCCATCCATCCATCCAATCAGAGCAAAGGGGGGTGGCTATTAGGAAGAAACTAGAATATAAAACATGTTTTCAGTTTTTTCACCTTTTTTTGTGACACGTGTTCATTCATAATGTTGATGCCTTCAGTGACAATCTACATTATAAATAGTTATGAAAATAAAGAAAACCCATTGAATGAGAAGGTGTGTCAAAACTTTTGGCCTGTACTGGATATACTGTATATATCATCTTCATAACCTGATAAAAGCAATCAACAGATAAAATAAAATGAATTAAGTCACTTTCTTCAATAAAGACCCTGCATACACTCTGCTTTAAAATGATATTATAATAATAAAAACTAATAAAAAGGAGCCCTGACATATTTAAAAATTATTCTTTGGCAACCATCTCGACTTTGTATTATATATTAGACATTTAAAAATGACAGTGGTTCTTCAGATTTTGTTAGTAATCCTTTCCAAAAGGTTGAAGGTACGAAAATTAAAGCAATTTTTCTAAAAGGAAATATTGTTAATCCAATTAATTTGTTCTGGACGGCCAAAAACGTTAACATAAATCACATCAAAAAAAAAAAAAATCCTCAGGTGCTCAAAAATATCACGTCCAAATTGTGATTTTTATTTATTTTGATTTATCATTTTCAAAAATTAATATTTTTTTTATTATGAATCTATTTTTTTAAATGAAATGTTTATGTCATATCTGTGCTTACTCACTTTACTTCAGCAGCCAACAGGAGCTTTTGTAACCTG
Organism: Nerophis lumbriciformis; assembly: GCF_033978685.3. Taxonomy (NCBI): domain Eukaryota; kingdom Metazoa; phylum Chordata; class Actinopteri; order Syngnathiformes; family Syngnathidae; genus Nerophis; species Nerophis lumbriciformis. The sequence continues at coordinate 28,864,938 of NC_084559.2, read as the reverse complement.
TAACTTGTTGTGAAAATTATTTATTATCATTTATATACCAAATAATATGTTGCAAGAATCGGTTTGAATTGAGAATTGTGTGCAATTGAATCGTCACCCCATGAATAAGAATCAAATATCATTGTGATTTGTTGGAAAATTCCCATCCCTAATATTTATAGTTTTACATGCAGAACACAATGTGTAATACATATAAATGACGAACAGAGGGGATGAATAAACATGTGACGTCACTTTTACCTTTATTGAAGACTGTTGTTGGTTAAGACAGTGATAAGCAGAAATGACTAAAGGGAAGGAACAGCTAAGCGGATGCCACCTGTGTGTTCTTGATGTTTCCCTCTTGTTTTTAAGGGGATTTTGCCTTTTGGTTCGGGCCTTTTCATGACTGCGCAACAATAGGTGACACTTTTGTGACTTCTGCTGTGCTTTTTTGTGAGCTTTTGGATCTGCCGGGGAGCCTTTTGGCCTTGGCCACATTTGCACCGGAGACCAGCTGCTGGCTCTCTGCCACACCGGAGTACGTGCGGAGAGAGACTGGAGGAGATTCAGAGGAAGAGACGGGGCTACGGAGCTAGCGTTGAGCGTCAGGATAGACAAGTTTCACGGGGATCCTGGCTGAATGAGCATGTGTCGGACACTTCGGTCTCCTTGGACGGATTCTCGCCCATTGTCCGAGAGCTAGTGGGCAGCCTAGGACGGTTATTTTGTTGGGTCTGTTCCTGTTTCTGGCCGTGCTGCCCATCACCCCGGCACACGATGACGCGGAGCACTGCAGAGGCCACCATGGTGTACAGTATGTGGGTGTTGAAATTATGGTTTTTTTTTTGGTCAATTAATTTATTGCTTTTTTTTTGTTGTTGTTGTGTTTTACTTTGTAGTTGTATGCAGAAATGGCGCCGCTGAAGTGGCAGCTGGTTGCATCAGCTCTTTGCTCTATTTTAATGTTTTTTATGTCCTTTTTGTTCTTTGATGTTTACCTCTTGTTTTAATGTGATTTTGGACCTTACTCTTTGCGGACTTTTTGTATGTGCACTGCAACCACATAATTTTCCCATAGTGGGATAAATAAAGTATATTCTATCCTATCCTTGATTTCAATAGTGTTTCTTACCCTCTTTATCAAAGTGCTGGAACTTTGCAACATTCTTTGGCCCTACAGTGGGTTATTTTGCAGTTATACTCCATAAGAAACTCTTGTCATGACTTGTCAGGCATGGACTTTGTTTATTTATGTTCCTGTGCTTTGTATTGCTTCCTGTCCAGCGCACGTGGATCTGTTTGCACTTCTTTTTTGTCTCTTTTTGCCACCACTTCTCCAGTCTGTGCGCTGTCTCCCTCATCTGTCCCTGATTGGCAATCAGGACATGCATTGCTTTCGTTGTGCTTTTTTCTTTCTTTCTTGTTGTGCTGCATAGTTTTTCCTGCGCTTTCTTTGTGGTTATTTTTTGTGCACTTCCCTACTGCATCTGGATTTTGTCATTGAATACATTTTTACCTTCGCTTTGCTTGCTGTCTCTGCATCTTAGGGTTCCAGACCGACAACAAAACAGACAGTAATAGACTGAGTCAATAAACGAGGGAGATTCTTTGTTCGGGCTTTAAAACTTCCGATAAAAATATGGCAAATATTTTCGTCCATAACCAAATGATAAGGAAAGTGGGGCATACGAAAACCAAGGTATACGGAAACAGTTTGCTTTTTCTGAGGATTAGAGGCCTACTGAAACCCACTACTACCGACCACGCAGTCTGATAGTTTATGTATCAATGATGAAATCTTAACATTGCAACACATGCCATAACGGCCGGGTTAGCTTACTAAAGTGCAATTTTAAATTTCGCGCAAAATATCCTGCTGAAAACGTCTCGGTATGATGACGCTGGCGCGTGACGTCACGGATTGTAGACAACATTTTGAGACAGCACGGTGGCCAGCTATTAAGTCGTCTGTTTTCATCGCAAAATTCCACAGTATTCTGGACATCTGTGTTGGTGAATCTTTTGCAATTTGTTCAATGAACAATGGAGACAGCAAAGAAGCAAACTGTAGGTGGGAAGCGGTGCATTGCGGCCGGTGTTGTGCTGGAAAACACAGCCGGTGTTTCATTGTTTACTTTCCCGAAAGATGACAGTCAAGCTTTACCATTGGCCTGTGGAGAACTGGGACAACAGAGACTCTTACCAGGAGGACTTTGAGTTGGATACGTAGACGCGGTACCGTGAGTAAGCATGCAGCTGCGGCTTCCAAACATTTGATCGCTTGCCCGTACGTGCGTGCCGCTATGTGCATGTCACGTACGTAACTTTGGGGACTTTGAGGAAATATATGTGCTGTATAAACTTTGGGGAGGTGAACGGTACTTTGGGCTGTGGGATTGAGTGTGTTGTGCAGGTGTTTGAGTTGTATTGGCGGGTTATATGGACGGGAGGGGGGAGGTGTTTGTTATGTGGGATTAATTTGTGGCATATTAAATATAAGCCTGGTTGTGTTGTGGCTAATAGAGTATATATATATCTTGTGTTTATTTACTGTTTTAGTCATTCCCAGCTGAATATCAGGTCCCACCCGCCTCTCACAGCATCTTCCCTATCTGAATCGCTCCCACTGCCCTCTAGTCCTTCATTCTCACTTTCCTCATCCACAAATCTTTCATTCTCGCTCAAATTAATGGGGAAATCGTCGCTTTCACGGTCCGAATCGCTCCTGCAGCTGGTGGCCATGATTGTAAACAATGTGCGGATGTGAGGAGCTCCACAACCTGTGACGTCACGCGCATATCGTCTGCTACTTCCGGTACAGGCAAGGCTTTTTTATCAGCGACCAAAAGTTGCGAACTATATCGTTGATGTTTTCTACGAAATCCTTTCAGCAAAAATATGGCAATATCGCGAAATGATCAAGTATGACACATAGAATGGACCTGCTATCCCCGTTTAAATAAGAAAATCACATTTCAGTAGGCCTTTAAGAAATGAGTCTGTTTCTTACCTACAAACCAGCCATCATCACATTTCTCCATTACTTGTACAATGTCGCCTTCTCTGAGCTCCAACTCATCAGCATTCTGGGGTTTGTAGTTGTACACTGCTTTGTATCTGAAATGACAGGCATGGAAATCACAAACTCACCACAGCTTCAATACCTTTCTTAGGTCTAGCTCAAATGTGGCATTACGGTTGTCGTTGCACCACAGCAGAACCGTCAGCGTTTGGCACGTGTGCAGGTGGGAGTGAGTTGGGATGAGGATTGGACAGAGCACCCTAGAAAGAAGAATGAATATCTCCTGTCAGGCACCATGACAAATAAATCAAAAAGCATGGCAAGCCAGCAGGTGTGAGCATGCAGTGAGTTTGACCTGTGAGAGATCATTAAATCTGGAAGTGTCTACTGTTGGCTCTCCTGTGCTTCGTGCAGAAGCTGGTGACTGAGCAGAAGGGGACGCACAGTTGTGATTGGCAGGGGAAGAAGGTTTGGAGGAACCGGGAGACCATCGATTGGCTGTTTCTTTGCACAACGCAGGAGAGCGCGGCTGTGAAGCAGCACCATAAGGAAGAGGTGAAGATGACTTCAGGGGGGAGTGAGTTTGTGTGGGACTGGAAGGGGACAGTGGTGACTGCAGACAAGGCGAGTGGAGCGGACGTCCTGGACTCTGCGGTCCAGGGGACAGAGGAGACAATTGGCCTGCTGAGTAGTCATCCGTGGTGTATTTGGTGCGGGGCATCTTGTTGACCTGCACGTAGCTGGCGGGGAAGATGCCACTCCGGTTGGTCCCTGAGATCCTCCCCTCCAGCCATTTGTCATCCACACATCTGGTTATACTTATTACTTCCCCCTAAGGAACACAATGAAGGAAAGTTACTTATTTAAACATTCTTCAGTCATTATGATTCACAGACAAAGTTCACATTATGTAAGCTAACACCAATACAATGAAGGCTAAATTGCTGTTTGGGGGAAAGAAGCACAATTTCATTGTCAATGCAATGAAAAGTTATGCGCATTTAAACAGTCTTATTATCTTCATTGACACAAGAACCAAAGCAGAATTTGCAGATGTTATGTGAGGTATTACATCTAATTTCAGATCTGATCTGGCAGACAGATAAATCTAAAAATAAGTGTGGCCCTAATCAAAACCACCTAATCCAACAGGAGTCCGGATGAAAGCTGTTGTTAATACAACAAAACAATGAGAAAATAAACTTTTTAGAGAGCTCATGTTAAGACATTATGAGGCTTGTGAAACCTTTTTGAAGTTTGTTTTTTTCCTTCAAAAGATCACGAGGCAGTGGTCGCCTCCTGAATGATTTCATTTAATGATGCCTGATGCAGCAGTGATTTACAGCGGGTGTGTCATGAGACATCATCAGGTTTGCCCCAAGAATTTACCCAATTTCACTAAACTGGTCATAATAGTTGTCGCGATGGGGTTTTCGCAGCTTACTGCGGGGTTCATTCTCCCGAAATGCAGGCGGACCCCTCCGGACAGGCGTGCAGGTTGGAACATGATTTATTCCTCAAAATATCAAAGTATTACAAAAATCAGAAAACGAGCCGACAGAACAACGTGCCTGATCGCACTCGAAGCTAAAGCAAATACTTAGCATAGACTATGGACCAGAAATAACACATGGACAAGGCTACCACTTAGCATTGGCTAGGAGACAATCAAAACTTACGAAGACAGGTTGCATGAAGCAAATAACGACGCCAGGCCGACTGACTGGCAAAGGCAAGCTTAAATAATGCCTCTGATTAGTGCTCGGGAAGCAGGTGAGCGGGCGAACACTAATCAGAGACAGGTGGAAATAATAAGTAACCATGGTAACTAAAACAAACAAGGGTGCACAAAAACAGAAACTATGGAGTCCAAAACTAACAGAACATAACAAAACATGATCCGGACCACGGATCATGACAATAGTATTATTTCGTTATTACAACTGATGTATCTTTGTTTATCAATCTATGCCAGCAATATGTAGTGACAGGCAGTACAAGTAAATGCTCTTCCACGTGATGGCAGAAGGTACATAATTCACTTGTGTAGCCACATGTTGCCATACCTACAACAGCATATTGAGTGGTACTTTGGTTTTTGTACACTATACTTTTCGTATCATTTGTTTTTTGACAAAAATTGTGTCAAAAAATGTTGTCCCGGTTTTTGTATACTGTCTTGGTTATATCACGGCCAACCCTGCTTTTAACAAACTTGTTAGTTTGCCCGCGTGTCACCCGATCGTATCAAATCGAGTGCCCAACAAAGAATCACACGTGTTGGTGACTCAGTCTGGGTGCTATTTTTATTGAGTACCGTATTTTTTGGACTATAAGTCGCAGTTTTTTTCATAGTTTGGCCGGGCTCCAGTGCGACTTATATATGTTTTTTTCCTTCTTTATTATGCATTTTCGGAAAGTGCAACTTATACTCGGAAAAATGCGGTACTTAAAAATGAAGAAAAAAATGGAGCAAGTAGACACCAAAATGTATCAATTGTAATCATTTTGGTGTCTGCTGGCTCCAATTTTTCCTGGTATTTTTTTTAAATAGATTACATTTTGTCATAGGTACAAATAAAATGCATGTTGGGGGACCATTTTTTTCCACTAGGGATATATTTTACTTTATATATATATTTACTTCTTGCAACATGAACTTTCTTACATCTGGATCATTCCAGCGCACCATGGCAGAGCGTACCTTTGTCGGGTTAAAAATAGGTTCTATTGTACAAAATATGCTTCTCTATTGCCCAGCAAAGGTGGTACAGATTATAGTTGGGTGTTGCATGTCCCACAACCTAATAAAGCACCACAGTTTGGAGCAGTTTGGCACCATGGAGTGTGTCCATGGTGACAGACAGTAGTACACGGAAAATCCTCATTTAAATAAAGCTGTGTGTACCATTTTTGCACTTGTTATCACTTACGCACGCAGTCTTAGTAGATCACACACAACACGCCCGCTAATAGTACACGCAATTTTATAGTTTGACCACACAATTTAGCGCGTGTTATTTTAGAATCTTAGAAGGTCAGGTCCTTGGTGTAAAAGAAAGTGCATCTCTACCCTCCTTCAAAACCGCACTAAAAGAACACCTCCAGGCAACTACAACCCTAGACTAACACTCTCCCCCCACATCCCACATCCCCGGATTGTAATTAATCAAATGTAAATAATCAAATGTATATACTTGTTCTTATGCTTTCTGAGCTCACTATGTTCACTGCTCGCTGTACATATCCTACGAAGTCAGACCTACACTGTTACAATGTCCATTTCTCAGATGATATAATTGTTGATGACTGAAGTGCTGATATCAACCAAACCTAACCCCTCGCCCCAACCCCCTCCACATCCCACATAAATAATGTAAATAATTCAATGTATATACTCTGATGATTAACTTATGTGATGACTGTATTATGCTGATAGTAAATATTTATACCATGAATTGATTAACGTGGACCCCGACTTAAACAAGTTGAAAAACTTATTCGGGTGTTACCATTTAGTGGTCAATTGTACGGAATATGTACTGTACTGTGCAATCTACTAATAAAAGTCTCAATCAATCAATCAATCAATCAATGGTGGGGTCCAAAGTAATGCATTTTTTTTAATTATGCACCATTGTGATTATGGGGAAGTGGCCCATTTATCTATTTAATGCTGTAATAAGTTAATAACTCAAACTGTAATAATAAAGTACTGTATTATCCAGATCCTTACCATTTGTCACTTGTGTTACGACATTTACAGTGCCCTTGGCTTTTTGGACAAGCTCCTTTCATGTAAAAGTGAAAACAAATTTGTGCTAAGAAGTGCTTTTGTATTAAAATCCCATGACTGTACTCAGGCGATCTCCATTTTACTAACTGTGACATTGCAGGCATTCATGAGCTGAATCTCTGCCAAATTAAGTCAGTCACTTTAAAAGGGGGTGAATTTTGATACACTTTTTTTTTTACATTCCATATTTTAGGGATGTCCTCATCAACATTTTTGGCCTCCCATCCAATCAGTTTTGCTGTCTTCAGAGCCGATTGGATTTTGTGTACCAATCCGATACCTTGACAATAGATTATAGAACTGAAAATGTTTTAAGTACCGTACTTTTCAAACCATAGGGCGCACCAGATTATAAGGCGCACTGTCGATGAGCGGGTTTGTTTTCATACAAAAGGCGCACCGGATTATAAAACGCATTAAAGGGGTCATTATATGATTTGTTTCTACATTTACAACACTTCCTTGTGGTTTACATAACAATTTAATGATGATTATTTGGTCAAAATGTTGCATAGATTATGTTTTACAGACCATCTTCAAGCCGCTTTCTGACCGTCTCTTCATGGTGCGCCGTTTTGTGGGCTGTCGTATTTACGTGCCTCCACTTTGACAGCGTCTTCTCCCCATAATCTTTGTTGTACTAGTAGTTTTTAGTGCCTCCGTAGCGAGTCTACTGGCAGATATAAGTTAGAACTGTACACTACTTTATATAAGAAATGGCAACAGCGGAGGATGAATTCCCACAAGAGGATAGAGAAAATTAAGGAGCTTATTGATTACTACCCAAGGGCTACAATAGCGGGCGCGTGCACATTTTCCGGACTTATGCAGATCCAAAATATACATCAGCAGGTACCAATAGGTAAGAAAAGTTGGTTTTGCATAATATTGCAAAACAAAACGCCAGATAGTATGTCCCCCAATAGGTGTGATTTTAGGGTCTTTACACACACATCCATCAAGCAGTGCGGCTTTGTAGCTTACCAAAGTCGCTCTAAAACATTGTATCAGGTTTTTGAGCGACGTGTGTAATGTTCTATATTCTCAATGAAACATCAAACTTATACCGGTACTTGCTAGCATCATTTAATGAATAGGCTTCAACCCGCAGTCCACATGTATCTCTTATGAGATACATATGTCATATGTATACACCATGTACCAACTAAAATTGCCTTGAGGTCAGTAAGCACAACCAAAAATAATACGCACATAAGGCGCACCAAGTTATAAGGCGTACGTTCGATTTTTGAGAAAATAAAAGGATTGTAGTACGAAAAATACAAGAACATCTTTTATAAAGCTTATCTTATCAAATTTAGAATGTGCTAGTATTGTTGTAAATCAGATAGTGTGTTAAATTTGTGGTACTGAATGTTACATAGAAATGTTTTTAACAAAATAAAGTGGCTAGTGCACAATAACAAAACAAACGCAAAAACCTCTATTGGCTCCTATTGAAATCATTTGGGTTTTGCCTTCAAAGTCTTCCTGCATCCAGAGACTTACTCTCTGGGATTGTAAAAAACAAAAAAACAAACAAAAATAGGATTTTGTACTAATAAAAACAAACAAAAAAGAAAAATAGCGATCAGATTAACTTACCGTATTTTTCGGACTATAAGTCACAGTTTTTTTCATAGTTTGGCCGGGCTCCAGTGCGACTTATATATGTTTTTTTCCTTCTTTATTATGCATTTTTAGCAGGTACGACTTGTACTCCGAAAAATACGGTAATATAATCTATATAGTAATACTATACTACAGTAGGTATCGACATCTGGATCGATCACCAACTTTACACTGAAACATCTTGTGTGGTCCTGCTTGATGTGTGTGTGTGTGTGTGTGTGTGTGTGTGTGTGTGTGTGTGTGTTCTGGCAATAATTACTTAATGGGGACATCACTCTGTTTACACACCTTTAGGGGACCTCTGACGGTATGGGGACAAAAAAACAGGTCCCCTAAAGGGAAAACTTTTTAAATGGTTGGAAATTTGGGAAGGAAATTTGGGTTACTTTGTTTATGTGTTTCAAATATTGGTAAAAGAGAAAATTTATTTTCTTGAAAAGTGAAACATTTGTTATCCTGGCATTAATAGTACTGTGATTCTGTATGGTATGCATCCTTAGTTAAAACTAATATATTTTTCCAAAAACAAAATCTGGTTTAGTGTTCCTTAGGATGATATTTTCATACGGCATGATTATACATTATTACCTTAAAGTATGATTCACTTTCAGAATTGTCCATCCTTCTATATAAGGTAGTTGGAGTTGCAGACAACTTCATTACTGTTGTATAGCAGTTTTCAGTAATGTCACAGAAGATGCAGGATTTGCTTTAACATTTAAGTGGTGCAACTTCCTATAAGAGGACAGCTGTAGTGCTGTATTCTGACGATCATGTCATATTTAATTTGAAGTTTTTTTTTCTTCTTTTTTTTTTTTTTTTTTTTTAAATGGTCCTCAGTAGTCACGTACAAATTTGTGTGAATTATGCAAAATTATTTAAATTTGGTCCCCATGAACCATATTAACTCTTTTTCCCCAGAGTCCCCAGTAAGAATGATCAGCACATTACTTCTTCAAACCAGAGATTTAAAGATGTGTATGAGCTACCTGGGCAGTGGCCATTTTACCTACCGGTACTTTTTTATGCCTCCACAACCTGTAGAAAGGGTGGTCCCCACAAGTGATAATCAAAAACTTGGTCCCCATTCCAAATGATAACCAGTATGTTTGTGTGTGTGTGTGTGTGCGTGTGTGTGTGTGTGTGGCATGCTTAACCACTCCTTTTCCTCTAGTCCTCCAGTGATAATGTTATATGTAATAAACGTAGTTAATTTTCCGCCATGGTGGCTAGGATTACTATCTTAGAAGCGGCTTCGCACACCCTTCTGGAGTTCATGAAACTTGCGCATGCGTGTAACAAAGAATCCTGAAATTTAATTGTGTCTTTCTTAGCCTGCATCCCTTTTGAAGGAATCTTTCACGTGAGTACAATCTTTGTAAACACTGGGACACAGTCCCCACAAAGATCAGCTGGGCTTCGACAGCTCATCAGCCAATCGCTGATTAGTTAAAAAAGGCAAATATCTGCCCCGATCATGGGATCAGGACATCTCTATTATATTTCGAATACCACTTTGTAAAATCTATTTTCAATTTGACATTTAAGGAGCTTTCTCTCTACTAAGTTCTTGTCAAAAAAGCTAAATTACATTGATCATGATTTGAGTTCTAAAAGCAATAAAAGGCTAAAACATCCAAATGGGTTAAATACTGTAGCTTGGTTGCCAGGCATGCACCCTCTAATTATCCAAACACTCTCGAAGTGTTGTCTAATTTAATGCAGACATATTCACGACATGTACTTACTTTCCGAAAAGAAAGTTCAACTGGAAGGTCGGCATTGAAAGTATACAACGCCACTGCTTCGCCATAGTCTAGCACCTGTACATTGGGGGTCTTTATAGGTGTTGGCTTCTCCGACGGCGGAAGAACCTGGAAAGAGAAAGGCGCCCAACAATCACAACAGAACGAGCAATAAGACTCAGAGTTGTGGCTTTCACCTCCACATAGGTGGTGGGGAAGATGCCCGCTCTGCCGTGATGTTCTCCTTCAAACCAGTTGGCGTCGACTTGTCTGTGGATGTAAACAATGTCGCCTCTATGCAGTGTGAGCTCCCTGTGTGACAAATAAACACAAGTGGAATCCCATTAGGTCACACAACCCACTTACTGCTATCTAATACTGTCACCTACCAGTTTGTGTGCTTTGTTATTAAATCCGATTACTTACTTTTGTGACTGAGCCTGGAAATTAAATTTGGCCCGTGCTGCTTTCATCTGAAAAACAATTGACAAAAGCGCAGATATGAATACAATATGATATAACTAGAGATGTCCGATAATATCGGACTGCCGATATTATCGGCCGATAAATGCTTTAAAATGTAATATCGGAAATTATCGGTATCGGTTTCAAAAAGTAAAATGTATGACTTTTTAAAACGCCGCTGTGTACACGGACGTAGGGAGAAGTACAGAGCGCCAATAAGCCTTAAAGGCACTGCCTTTGCGTGCCGGCCCAATCACATAATATCTACGGTGTTTCACACACACAAGTGAATGCAAAACATACTTGGTCAACAGCCATACAGGTCACACTGAGGGTGGCTGTATAAACAACTTTAACACTGTTACAAATATGCGCCACACTGTGAACCCACACCAAACAAGAATGACAAACACATTTCGGGAGAACATCCGCACCGTAACACAACATAAACACAACAGAACAAATACCCAGAACCCCTTGCAGCACTAACTCTTCCGGGACGCTACAATCAACCTCCTCATGCACTCTCAGGGAGAGCATGTCCCAAATTCCAAGCTGCTGTTTTGAGGCATGTTAAAAAAAATTATGCACTTTGTGACTTCAATAATAAATATGGCAGTGCCGTGTTGGCATTTTTTTCCATAACTTGAGTTGATTTATTTTGGAAAACCTTGTTACATTGTTTAATGCATCCAGCGGGGCATCACAACAAAATTAGGCATAATAATGTGTTAATTCTACGACTGTATATATCGGTATCGGTTGATATCGGAATCGGTAATTAAGAGTTGGACAATATCGGAATATCGGCAAAAAAGCCATTATCGGACATCTCTAGATATAATTTAATGTAATAATGATAAAAATGCACCTTCTTCTCTTCTTTCTTAGGCGAACGCTCCATTGTATCATTTGCAGCAGAAAGTCGATCTACTGTGGAGCAAAATGATCATACAGCAGGATTAGTGCAGCTTCTCTTATTCCTGTTTTGCATTGTCATGAAAAAGTAAGATGCATCAAGAACATACTGAAACTATGGGATTAGGCTGCTCTCTTATATCTAAAACGGGAAAACAAAAGGATACAGCTAATCTCAAACAAGGCTCTACTTCCTCTTTTGCTAGGTTTCTACCACACCCATATACTGTTCAGCAACTCTTTTTTTTTTTTTAAGTAAAGCTCTCTGAAAAGTCTGAGCAGCAGACAAAAGAGGCAATGAAAGAGTATCATGACAACTAGGGTGGTTCAGTAAAAGTGTACAGGCTTGTAGTTAGAACCACATTTGTTTTAAATAGCAAGACCTTGATGGACAAGCATCAAAAAACATTACATGAGAGAAGAACATTGTTTACCAAATGTACAAGTGAAGGCTGGTGAAGGGCCAACAGATTGATGGATGGGTTGCCTTGGTGCTGATGAGTTGCTGAAATACAAATAATAGACAGGAGATATTCATTTACAGCACTTTTTTGTGCACTATAGACCATGAAAATTAGTCAGCAAACAATTTTTTTAGTTGACATGTCGTTTTAATGTTGACCGCCTATTTATTTATTTGCCTCATTCATAGGGGTGCTAGAAAACATTGTTCACATTTTACGATCATGAATCGATTAGAATTGATTGTATAGGTGATCTCTGCACGTACATGTCTTATGCAGGGCCCCGGGGTAAACTGGGGACCTAAGCAGAATTATGATTTGAGCCTCGCCCCATCACAAAGAAAATTCTCACTTTTTTTATTTATGTAAAACCATTTTTACTGTTTTAATCAAACATGAATCTGATTTGCGTCATGTTTTGTACTAAAAGGAAATTCATGGGAATTTTTTTAGAGCAAAGTAAACATTTTATCCTCAATAAAACATGAATTTAAACCTTCCTAAATCAACCACTAACCCAATATGTCCAATGCTGTGCACCACAGTTACAGTGACGTGAAACTTGCAGTGAGATATGCTATGACGTTTATATTTGGAAAAAAACAGCTTTTAGTAATCCTCGCCTTCAAGATATATATTTTCACAGTATAGAGGGGCGGGGGCAAAGAGGGGTTGATTTGCATCCAAGAAGACAGTCCCAAAATACCGTATTTTTTCGGACTATAAGTCGCAGTTTTTTTCATAGTTTGGCCGGGGGTGCGACTTATACTCAGGAGCGACTTATGTGTGAAATTATTAACACATTACCATAAAATATCAAATAATATTATTTAGCTCATTCACGTAAGAGACTATACGTATACTATTCATCGGATTTAGCGATTAAGAGTGACAGATTGTTTGGTAAACGTATAGCATGTTCTATATCTTATAGTTATTTGAATGACTCTTACCATAATATGTTACGTTAACATACCAGGCACGTTCTCAGTTGGTTATTTATGCCTCATATAACGTACACTTATTCAGCCTGTTGTTCACTATTCTTTATTTATTTTAAATTGCCTTTCAAATGTCTATTCTTGGTGTTGGGTTTTATCAAATAAATTTCCCCCAAAAATGCGACTCCAGTGCGCCTTATATATGTTTTTTTCCTTCTTTATTATGCATTTTCGGCAGGTGCGACTTATACTCCGGTGCGACTTATACTCCAAAAATACGGTAGTAGGCGTACTCAGAATGGGGTTAAATATTGTAACTGTGGATCAAAACTTACACCAAAGCATACTCAATACATATTATCTGGACCACGAGGAAGTGTGTTAAATATAGATTAGAAGCATAAATCTGATTTGTGGCAGTAATGTTTGTAACCCGCCAGATTAGTCGCTAGAAAATTAGTCTTAAATGGCACCACTAGTACAGAGTATGGACATGCATTTACATGTGATAAAATCATAGGAATAATTTTATAAGAAATCTATAATAATGACAGAACTACACACATTACAGTTCCCTGCTTATTTATCTGCACTATACATTAATTTTTTCATCAATTTGAGTGACATGGAGACCCTAATCTACTAAAATCCAAATACCAAGCAATACTAGCATGTGCAAACTATAAATTGGTGTATTATTAGTGGGCGTGTTGCGGGTGATCTATTAAGACTGCATGTACAATTGATAACAAGTAGAAAAGTCGTGCAAACCGCCTTATTTAAGTTAGGTTTCGGCATGTACTGCACGGCTTTCACCATAGAAACACTAATTTACTGCTCATTCATGTTATCGTTCTCCTACCTTCGTTGTTTTGAAACATGCAGCAGACAACTAAAACATGTACCACTTTTTCTGGGCATTTTAGAAGCAGTCCAACAGTGCCACTGGAGCCTCTGAGCCTCTGGGACACGCTGGCACTAACTGCGAGTGTGCACTTGAATGTTCGAGACGCAAGGAATTTAGACTTTGACAAACTTTATTGATCATCAAGGGAAATTGTTGTATTTTACCAGAAGTTTTTTCATGAATACAAAAAAACTAACATTATATACAATTTTTTAAAAACGCCAGCAGACACCAAAACACATTGGGGCGGTATAGCTCGGTTGGTAGAGTAGCCGTGCCAGCAACTTGAGGGTTGCAGGTTCGATCCCCGCTTCCGCCATCCTAGTCACTGCCGTTGTGTCCTTGGGCAAGACACTTTACCCACCTGCTCCCAGTGCCACCCACACTGGTTGAAATGTAACTTAGATATTGGGTTTCACTATGTAAAGCGCTTTGAGTCACTTGAGAAAAAGCGCTATATAAATATAATTCACTTCACTTCACTTCACATTAATTGAATTTGTTTTAATAAGTCCATTAAGTCATCCAGCATTTTTTAAATTAGAAAATGATATTGCTGAATAGACAAAATGTCTAATAATTTTATTTTGGACAATTAATATATGTTGACAAGCATATGTAGGACGGAGCTGAAGCACGATCGTCTCCTTCTTCACAGCTGTTTCGGCGCAATTGCCAGTTTGCACGCGCATTCTACACGTGCTATCTAAAGACCCAAAACACCACCCGCAGTACAGTTTTAGTCTTGATAAGTCACACTGCGTGTGCAAAATATATAGTTACATTTTCCTCTCCCAGTATTGTGGCCTTTCTGATAATCAGCATATATATTGCATTTTAACAATGCCACACACACTAAATGGATTGCGCTCCTATTTTTGCTCATTGAAGAGACGCAAATCCTCGGCGCACAAGCTCATTAGATCAGCTTTGCGTGTACTATCAAGTTTAATAAACCTTTCGTATACTAGGCCCTATAGTCGTTTGCCCTTTTGGAATGCTACTTTAAAGGTGATGTTTGATGGATAAAGTATTTTTTAAACGACTTTGCACAAACAAGTCCCATCTGCTTCGTGTTTGCAGCTGCAGCTCACAGTTAAACAAGTCAGTGTGACAGCATGCAGTAAAAACAGAGCACTTTTTGTCACTTTATCTTGTAATTCCACACATCCTCAGCAACAGCTTCTTTAAATAATGCCCCTCAACACACCAAGCCCTTAAAAGGTCAATTCCCTGTAAACCCGACTCAGCAAACAACAGCCAGAATCTTCCAAGAATGCGTTACACGGACGGTAAGAAATGTGGAATGCTGTCTCAAGTAATAAATACTGTGCTTAAACTTTTTAAAGTTCAACTTTTCAATATCTAACAGTAAAGTGGCATTGGAAAAACTTTGCATTACATGGTTGTGGTGTAATCCTGGTGTTTTTCTTCGTTTGCTACTTTACAGTCCATCCAGAAAGTATTTCACAGCGCTTCACTTTTTCCACATTTTATTATGTTACAGCTTTATTCCAAAATGGAATGAATTCATTTTTGTCCTTGAAATTCTACACACGATACCCCATAATGGCAATGTGAAAAGTTTATTTTATTTATTTTTTAACTTTTGCAAATTTATTACAAATAAAAAAATAAAAATCCCATGTACAGAAGTATTCACAACCTTTGCTCAATACTTTGTTGATGCATCTTTGGGAGAACAAAATGTGGAAAAAGAGAAGCGCTCTGAATAGTTTCCGGATCCACTGTGGTTCACATGCATAATCGATAAGAACAAATACAAATACTTTATAAGCTTCATCCATATAAATAACATCTCATACTGTAGCAAATTTTTTTTGTTTGTTTAACATTTAATAAGAATCTTTAAATTTAAGAAAGTTAATTAGGTTCTGCCAAAAGCAATGATATGTTGAACCCCTCAAGTGTTGTCATGTGGTCACAGACCTGTATTTTGTGGTTCCTGTCTTTGCAGCGGTAGTGGTGTCCCTGGTCCTGGCCTCCTGAAAGCAGAGAGAACTGTTATCAAACGTTTGCACCCTGCAGCCTCCACTGTCTCCCAGCTTGCAGGAATTCTCTCTCTCTTAACAAGAAAGTGGTGGTGCTGACCACTCCCAGAGGAGTTGGACATCCTCCTGCGCTCATTGGCCCACAAACAAGCATACCGGTACTCATGATCTGATCACTCATTTGTGAATTTGATGTAGGTTCAACAACAGGAAGTGTAAGGGTTCAGCACTTTGGCAGGATCATATCCAAAGAATGTGGATACAGGTGCTTTAGGTAAGGCTTTTAAAGTGTGGCAGGCATGGTAGATGTGTGAGGGTTTGCAGGCAGATGATTGAACACATGAATCAACATGCAAGGCAGGCAGGTGATTCTGTAGCCTTCATCGGGGTCAGACCACACAGCAGACACAGTCAAAGGTATAGCAAGCAGTGAAGGGTTCATAAAGTCTTGACTGGAAGGGGGTGGCTGTGATCTGGGGGGCAACTGAAAGAGTAAAAGGTTCGAGGTTCAGGGGAGTGGGGGGCGGGGGGGCTCAGTACCTCACCCCAGCCTTGACGCTGCGGCCGCTTCTTCTGGGAAAGTCTCGTCTCCAGGCCTTGGATATCCAAGTCCAACTCGGCCTCAAACCGACTCAGCTCTGAGACCAGACTGGCCTGAGCCCGGGTGATGATGTCAGTTTAGAATGGCAAAATTAAGAAGGAAGAAACTCATCCAGTCTCCCGGATTTTGACATTCTGAACAAGGAGTGAAGAAGGGCCATCAACATTGCTCACCTCAACAGATGGGGACTTCTCGGGCTGTGTTTGTGGGGACACCGGGTTCTATGAAGACAAAAAAACTCAATTAATCCAAAGTGTGTTTGTGACATGATGCACTAAATAAAACATATTGATTAGTGTTTAGGATGCTTTTAACGATCCGGTCCACAACCACTGGGCAACAGCACTAACGCCTGCACCTCCATTTGATTAGTAACTTGTAATATTCAACCAGAGTAATATTAAGGACTGGAATGGGGCCACAAACAAAATCTTGTTTAGGGCCACAAAAAGCCTGTCTCTTACCACAGAAGTTTGCACGCTGTAGTTTCAGGACAAGTTAAAACCCGACGCCTACAACCTTGTTTTATTATAGTATTTAAAAGACAGCCATACTTCTACAGATCGATACCGTTCACATGTGAATCTATGCATTCCTGGTAACTACGAATCGATACCACAATCATATTAGTACTCAATAGTACCAATTTTCTGGACGTTTGGGTATTCAAATGTGTTATTAAATGTTAGTTTTTTAAAATTATATATTATTTTTAATTAATATTTTACACTGAGCTGTGCTGTCCAGTATTTAGGTTGTTCTCCTACACTTCTGTGTCTCATTTGCAAGTACTGTACTGTATTACAGTAAACTTTGCATGCAGTAGCAATTCAAAGATGTTAGATGACAGTAGTGTAAAAACTACAATGTGTTGCCTTAACCAGGAAGTAGTCTTTGCCATTAGGCTTAATGTGGCATTTTTTTCTTTTGTTGAGTCGTACAAAGTGTTTAAACTGTAAGTATTGTACTTATTACATACTAGCTGAGGATTCAAACGTGTATCTTTGTTGAAGTTTTAATTACCAAATTTGGAGGTGTTTAAATCGCCATAAATCACTAACGCTAATCGGTAGCATGTCTATGGCAAATCAAATGTAAATTACCATTGAGGTAGTGTATTTCGAAAAGTGGAGCCTTACGGTACTTTTCAGCGTGTCTTCTTGCTTTGTTGGTGCGGAAATTTGTAACATTACCTAGACCAGTGGTTCTTAACCTTGTTGGAGGTACCGAACCCCACCAGTTTCATATGCGTATTCACCGAACCCGAACCATAATCTTAAAATGAAGTTATTATGTTAAAAAAATACTAATAAAGATATATTTTACAAACAGAAAGTCACAGGAATGTACACATAATCCCATGTTTACATCTCATTGTGCAACATGTGAATGTTTTAGTGGGAACTAAATGCGATATCTGAAAAGGATACACATTATTTCCAAAGTATGATTCCCACCCAGACATATAATACTAGTACACAGCTCATGAAAAACAATATGTTATAGTCATTGTAAGTGGGCCAAAACACTTATATTAGAAAATAATCTCATGGAAATGACTGCTGTAATTTGATTACAATAATAAAACATTATTTAGTCAGGTTTGGGACAGGTGTGCTGCAGGTGTGACCACAGTGCATGTGCACGTCTGACGTCGCTCACATGTGCTCCACCGAATGCTCAAGGAGTTTTTGCGTTTGCTCACACACATGGAAAATTAGAGGGAACATTGTTTGGGGGTATCCTTAATACGCCGAGAGGGTGAAGTTTTTATTTACACGATGAGTCGGGCGTGTCTTGACCTCCGCTCTGCCGAACCCCTGAGGCCGACTCACCGAACCCCTTGGGTTCGATCGAACTCAGGTTAAGAACCACTGACCTAGACGCAGTCTGGCTGAGTCCGCTGTGAGTGCTTAAAGGCTTGTTTCCCTGGCCAAGTGCTTGAGTCTGCAACCAGATGTGACGTCACATGCAACAAAGGTATGGAAATACAGCACCGTTTGATTTTACGTGACTCGGTACCCGGTAATACCGATTGACTTCAGTCGGGACCTGTAAAAATATCAAAGTAGCCAACTTCATATAGGTTTAACAAAAAATAGTTGGACCATTATTTTAGGATTTAGTTATCTTGTCAGACCATGTGTCTTCAAGTTCACTGCTGTAAAATAACAACTAAATTACATCATGTACTTTTTTTAAATGATTTTTATGCCAATATAATCTCTGGTGGTGTAATGGTACACACTTCTGCCTTTCATAGCAGAGGCTTGATTCCCATGGCCATGGTTTCGTCAAGAAGGGCATCCCGCATAAAACATTGCTGGAACGCCGGAAAGAAATGTTACGCTAATATTATAATAATAAAATAATGTCTGGTTCTATGGCATCACAACCCTGTTTTGATAGTGTAGTAAAGTCATATTAAAAGGCCAAATTGTAATACCGGTATTAGAACATGTGATTTGTCTTCATTTGCTATATTGAAATCTAATAGTGTTAACATGATTCCTCAAAACATATTATTTTGTCCAAATTTAACAAGAAAATCGTATCCACTGTTTTCTGTTCCCACTTTTAAGAGTAAAAAGAAATTGTAATTTTTTTTGTGAAAAGTTGTTGTGTAGGTCTTCCCCATCAGATGGGACTCATCCTCACGCCATTCACACACCAGCATCCACACCATAATGTCCATGTGGAGCACCTGACACACTCAGAGCTCAGTTTGTCTTCATGCTCAGGGGCCACTCTATGTTGTCAAGAGGTAAAGGCATGCTGTTCCACAAAAGGTTAACACCATAATACAGATCACAAGACACCTCAGCTTCAGTGGAGGGGGTGGAGACAAAGATTCTATTTGCTCATGATTGCAAACACAAGGCTTTTTTTGCACCAAATTTGGAACAGTGTGTAAACAACACACTCTCCTTGTACGCAAGACAATCTAGCAACACTCAGTAAACACCAAAGTAAATGCAAAGATCATATATGGTAGCAGGAGCACCTAGGTGTATCTTTTAAATACAGCTTATAGATAAACGCTAGTTGTGTTATTAAAACTGTTAGGATAAAGAAGGTTAAAGCATTAACTACGCCTACCGGGATTTTAGAAGCCTTACCTGCTTGAGGCCTACAGAGGAGACCTCTTTTCCGGGCTCGAAGTCGAATATGCTCTTAGGTTTACGTTGCTGCTTTCCTGGGTCTGACAGCTCGCTGACATCCTGACTCCTGAAACATAACACCCCAGTGAACACACACACACACACACACCATGGGCAGCAACTTAATCATTGCCTTATTGTAAGCGCTTGTAACAACAAATCCCAACATGTCCGTCCCACATGTTCCCCACTGCTACTCCTGGCACAGATTTGTGTTTAAGTGGCTGTCTAATGGCTTTATAGCCAAATAATGCATGCAAATATGCACCTTCGATGCCATGAGTTGTATAGGAATAACAATAGGAGGTCATCTCACGACGTCACATAACCACGATCACACCTTTACTTTTTTGCAGATATATTGTCAAATACCTTAAAACTAATAATTGTTTGGTCACAGAAGAAGAAACAGGAACGTATAGATATATAATTTTTTTATCTACAAAATGCAATTCACATTGTCTCAACACTGCAAATGTGATGGACATAATGTTCATGATAGGGCCGCACTATTTGTTATTTTTCTCTCTAAAATTGTGATTGCGGTTCGATTTGCCAATTTTATATTTATACATATTAATTCATAAAACTGCGAAAGTAAAGACTGAAGGAAGACATGTTACTTCTAGACTGTCAATCACCATACAGTATTTATGTCATTTACTTTCAAATATATTTGGCTTTATGCAGACCGACTCAGAGCTTTTTGTCTTCAACTGAAGAAATAAAAATAGACAGTGTTTATAATGTAATGTAATCACAGTATATAATAAGAATGCAAGACACAATTTAACATTTTATTTCTCATTATTGCACTATAATTGGAAGGTAAAAAACTTCTCGTTATCCTAAATAAGAAAACATAAAATAAAATGGACTCATTTCTGAAATGTAACTAAAATAAATATTTAACATCTTTAAGTGAATTTTTTCCCGGTTAGAAAAACTAGGTCGGGTTGTCTTTTTTTTTTTTTTTGTTCCCATCATTTTCGTTCATTCATCCGTGTTGATGGGCTCATATTGCCCATTCGGGATGAAGCTGAAATATTACCATAATGGGACATTTAGCTTTGTTGTCATATGTTTTTTCTTAATTTTTGTTACTTTGCAGAACTTCTCACCAGCGAGTCGTGAGCAGCAAGGCTCTCTATCTGTGCTTCCTGTGTGTGTTAACTTCTACTAGCAAGTCGCGGGTAGGGAGGTGTATAAGCCAGCGGTCCAGCTCTCCGCCCACCGAGACAAAGATTGTGAATGACTGAAAAGAGGGCACACTGCCTTTAGTTAATTCTACTGTTAAATAAACGTACTGCACGTAGTGAGATCTTTTTCTCCCTGTTTGCAGCGAGAGACGAAGAAAATAAACAGACACAGAAATGTATTGATGCCGGCAAAGTATTTCGACTTCATTTTCATTTATTGTTCGATTAATGGACTTATTGACTATCTGCTCAGTCCTAGCCACCATCAAAAGTTTTTCCAAGGTGTAAGTGGTGTTTGTTATTAGCGTACTGACTGCCTCCACTGCAGCACACACAAACTTGCTTATTCCTTAAACACTTTTGATTGGCAAGGAGGAAAAGGAGGCGAGGCTCAACAATTCCGAATGGCGAACATGTCAGTCACTCAAAGGGATGATGTTCGAAACCGGTTCTCCCGGTTGTTTGATAAGAAAAGAACTGATTCCATGGACTCGAATCCCTTTTTGAGAACCGGTTCCCGTTATCGAGGCCACTATAGTAAAGAAAAAGAGTTGGTTCTTTATTCGAATTCTGGGAACGAATCCCGTCCCACAGGAAATGCCCTGTGGCACGTCACAGGAAATGACGTAGCTCAGTCATTAGGCGGCAGATACAGAAAGCAGCAACAACAATGGACCGGAAAAAACACCTCAAGGCATGGCTTCATTTTACTAAGAAATACGACAAGGAAACGGCTATCTGCAATTATTGCCAGGCTTCGCTCTCATGTAAAGGGGGGAAGTACAACAAGCATGATGAAACATGTTCAGGCCGTACATAACCTGAACGTTCGTGAACCGTGGAGAAGCAGCGACAGAGATGACGAAGCAAGCCCCTCTTCCCCTGCTTCAACCTACAGCACCAATTCCAGTGATAGTGCTGGTGAGTAACTAACGTTAACTGTTGCCGGTTAATTTTCATATCTGCTCACTCGTAGCCTTTAGGCTAAAATAACGTTACCTCTTATGTCAACCAGGACTGCAGTAATGTTAGTTAACGTTAGCCTTTTTGTATGTGTCTTATAACGTTAACGTTATCTTGTAGCCTACACCACTCCAGAGTTTGCAGGTCTGTCTTTAGTATATTTCGTACATGAACACACTTACAGCATAACATATCACAGTTTCATATCATTTCACTTCACATCATGTCCGAAAAGGAGTAGGAAAAGGTAGCTTATTTAATCCTACCCCTTTCCCACTTCAGAGCGTTTACAAATATATACAACATTTACTGACCTTTTTATAATAAAATAACATCTGTGAATTAGTATATACAACAGTTTTGTAATATGTAATTAATTCATTCAGTCATTATTAATATACTGAGATGAAGAATATCTTATTTTCAATAAGGTTGAAAGTATTTCTCATAATTCTTCTTTGTACTTTGTAAGCACTATTAATTTGAACAACCTCTTAAAGTGGATCATATCAGTACAATGTTTAACTTCATTACTTAATCCATTCCATCATTTAATTCCACATGCTAATGCTAAAGACTTAATAACAGACACCCTAGTCTTCACATTCAGCTGATTTCTCCCCTAAATCTATGCTGTGTCTGTCCCTCAATTTCCCTCCAGGACAAGGACGTGCAGTCATTCCTGGAGGGGGCCACACTGATGGACCCCAGAAGGTTGTTCCAATAGCAACATAAGTGCACTTTTTGGAGAGCTGTATTATTTTCAGTTTTGTGCCCAAGGGACTGATTTTATTTAACACTATATTATTATTTATACACCTATAGTGATCACAGAGACAGGTTGTTTTTGTGTTACTGTATATATTTGTTTTTCTGAAAAATCCCACTTAATATACTTTGGGTAACAACAGTCAATATTTTTTTATTTTATTTTATTTTTTTAGGGGGGTAACAACAGTCAATATGTATTTATTTATTTTATTTTATTTTTTTCTTATAAAATAAAAGTGAGCTTTTGTTAAACCAAATATTGTGTGTTTTTTTCCATATACAACAACCTATCTGGATTCGATAAAAGAATCGATAAGGACTCGGTTCGATAAGATGATTCGATAATGGGCTCGAACTCGATAATTTCTTATCAAACATCATTCCTAGTCACTCAAATGCCGATGACGGCGAAGAAAAAAAACAACCTCATCCTCCGACGGTTTGGTTATTGCACTAATCAAAAGCTCAATATTGGTTTGATGTGGATTACTCGTACAGCCCTAGCTCATATGCTGAGCTGCGTGTTACATTGGGAGTCAGCTCACCAGTCTGGCAAGGCTCCATGTGGCGTTAGCTTGAAAAGGTGCTTGTCCGCGTCTTCATCCTCTGTGTTAGCAGACAGGCCTGTAGGTCAATATGACAGTTAGGGTGGGATTAAAAACAACAATGTTAACTAGGGTGGAAAGTAGGGATTGGCATAATAATCGACTAATCCACAGAAGGCCTACGTAGCCTCAATGTGGCCGTACTTTGCTTCACGAAAAGCTGATTTTCAGGAGCATATTTAGTAGAGTTTTTGGCTCACCCAGAACTCTGTGACTTGACTTACTTTAGGAGGTAAAGTATTTAACAAATATTTAAATTTAAACAAAACGGAAGTTAGTTTAGCTGGTTTGAAAAATATGTTTTCTTTATTTTTTTTTAAGGTGCGGTGTCTCCTTTGAAGTTTTCGCACCTCCCAGAGGAAGCCCATGCACTTCACACTTTTTAAACTCCTGGATTAATTTATTGTGTGGAACTGATTGTCATACTTGCCAACCTTGAGACCTCCAAATTCGGGAGATTTGGGGGGGTCGGGGTTAAGGGGGAGGCATATACTCATAGCTAGAATTCACTGAAATTCAAGTATTTCTTATATATATATATATATATATATATATATATATATATATATATATATATATATATATATATATATATATATATATATATATATAAATACTTGACTTTCAGTGAATTCTAGCTATATATAAATATGTATTTTATTATATATATATACATACATATAAATAAAATAAATACTTGAATTTCAGTGTTAATTTATTTACACATATACACACATAACACTCCTCTCTACTCATTGTTGTATTTGAAAGTGCAACAGCACAGCCTTTGAAGGAGCATAGGTATGTGCAGTGTAATATTCTGGGTTGGAGTCAATAACCAGGCGAGGTGATGAAGTTACGTCTCTTTACTTCATACTTCAGAACCGACTCCCACACTTGCCGTCAGGGTGCGCAATACAACGTAAATTGTTGGCCAACCAAATAGTTACTTTTTGGTTGGCCAACGGTTTACGTTGTATTGCGCACTCTGACGGCAAGTGTGGGAGTCGGTTCTGAAGTATGAAGTAAAGAGCGGACGTGACGAGAGGCTGTCCTCACTCAGGTCCGCATGAACCTGGAGGGGGCGTCCCTTAAGTCCGGCTGGAAATCGGGAGAAATTCGGGAGAATGGTTGTCCCGGGAGATTTTCGGGAGAGGCACTGAAATTCGGGAGTCTCCCGGAAAATTCGGGAGGGTTGGCAAGTATGCTAATTGTTACAGTAAATATATACAGTGGTTACCGTTACTATCGATGTGCACGTCTTGGCAGTGGCCAGTAGAAGCACTGTCAACCTGTTTGTGGCATCTATCCATCCACCCATCCATTTTCTACCGCTTGTCCCTCTCAGGGTCGCAGGGGTGGCTGGAGCCTATCCCAGCAGCAGAGTCGTGTAAAAAGAGAGTTTGGCGAACTAAACAACAGGCGCCATGACAGCTACCAAGGACGTGTGCGGCTGTGCCCAGATGTCATTTTGACGTTAGTTTTTCTGACGAAATAAACCAAAATAATACATCTATATATAGTTCTAAACATACTCCAGCTCATAAACTTACAATAAAATGTGCTTTTATTTAGTCAAAGTATAATTTTGCGACTGGATTTGAGTACTTTGCCGCTACATTTCTGCAGTGCTTAGTGACCAGCAGGCACCCTAACAGGCACACGACCATACTTGCCAACCCTCCGGATTTTCCTGGGAGACTCACGAATTTCAGTGCCCCTCCCGAAAATCTCCCGGGGCAACCATTCTCCCGAATTTCTCCCGATTTCCACCCGGACAACAATATTGGGGGCGTGCCTTAAAGGCACTGCCTTTAGCGTCCTCTCTCACCTGAAACCTTCACCCCTTAACAGCTGCATGCTGTCCAGGCGTCCGCTTTTCCTCCATATAAACAGCGTGCCGGCCCAGTCACATAATAATGCAGCGTTGGACGGGTTTAACAATGGTCCCAAGAAATGCTGACACGTTGTATGATCTTTTGACTGGCTTAATGATAACGTTAATTTCAAGTGCACACACACACACACGTAAGTAAATGCAAGACATACTTGATCAACAGCCATACATGTCACACTGACGGTGGCCGTATAAACAACTTTAACACTGTTACAAATATGCGCCACACTGTGAACCCACACCAAACAAGAATGACAAACACATTTCGGGAAAACATCTGCACCGTAACACAACATAAATACAACAGTACAAATATCCAGAATCCCTTGCAGCACTAACTCTTCCGGGATGCTACAATAACATCTACGGCTTTTGGAGCTCAGTGCACAACTGCACACACAACAAGAAGGAGACGAAGCAGAAGAACGAAGAAGAGACATGGCGACGACGAGTAAGAATAAGAAATAGGCTTGCAAGTTCTAAAATGATTAGAAAAAAGACAGCTCGAAGGGGAAGGGGTATGCTGCCTGCACCTCACCCCCGCCCAAACCCAAACCCAAACCCCCCCCCTTCTCCCGAATTTGGAGGTCTCAAGGTCGGCAAGTATGCACACGACGGTGCAATAAACGTGAAAAACAAATACACAGAACGACCAAAAAAATTACTTATTACCATCATTTTGCCAAAATCTTCTTTAGCTTTTGACCAACAATCACAGAGAAATTTTGACTTTTGTGTGAAGTATGTTAACTGTAGTGGCTGCCTCCAATGTATTTGTAATCACTGTATATATCACTCATTATATTATTCTAACTGAGCTTTCTTTTTTGTAACATAGTAAGTGAATAAATGCACTTTTGTAGTAATTTCTCCATATTTCTGCACAATAACTCAGATATGGTAACACTGGCAAACAGTAGAGAATATGGAGGGATTTTTTGTCCAGAACATCTTTTGCTTTATTTATTATTGACATATTTATTGCCACCTTATGTTGTATATTTTTTATTAGATTGCCAGTTAATTTTCACATCTATTACAATGCCCAAAATGTCCGCCTATTTGTATTTGTGTTTGACTTTCTCTTATGCTGTTACCGAATTGTATTATTTTAGTTTTCCTGAGATTCGAAGTTAGTCTGTTTCTGTCAAACCATTTCTTTAATTTGTTCATTTTTGAGATAAGATGTGCTAATTGTTATGCTTTAAGTTGCAAGCAAAAACGAGAGTTACAAGCATCACCGCCATTAGTTGGTGTGGCAAATGTCCAAGAGAACCCCGTAAGATCCGACCAAAACATCTTTTTGCCCTCTTGCGTTTGCTTATAGCTAGAGATCAACACAACTTTGTTTTTCCAAGCATGGGAAGGAAGAAAGTGAGTGTGAAGGAGTGGATGATGATATTCATTAAATTATAGAAAGAAATCATCAAAAGCATGACTGAGCATGTCGCTAACTTAGCGTATCACTGCAAGTCTGCACCATACTGAATACTGAAACAGCGCGAGTACAACGCCAGCCAAGAATGTTAAAATAATAAATAAATTGCGGACATTTATCCATGAAAACATGTAAAAGCTGCAGACGGTGTGTTTGACGGAGAAACAGCTGGAAGGAGATTGCGTAAAATTTCACTCTATGAGATACGTAAATGTTGTACATTATTATTACATTACATCATAAAACTACAGTTGTTGTTAGCAGTATATTATTTTGTATTGTTTTATACAATATTTCTTATCTAAAAGTTTGTTTATCTTTTGAAAAGGCATGTTACATGTTAAAACTGGGCTGTTTCGGGGGGTCCGAGCAACACTTAAATCAATTTCAACACTTTTCAAAGGGAGACGTTGATTTGAGATACAAGTGTTTTGAGATAAGAGCAGCGTCACAGAATCAATTAAGCTCGTAAATTAAGGTACTACTGGAGTAGAAAGACTTACGTCTAGTGGTCCAGCTCTCTGAATCCTCCAAATCACAGTCTAAAAAAGAATACCAAACATCAGTTCACAAATACAATTATTTGAAAAGAAATGTAATTTGAGGCTTGCATGTGGTAGTGGATTAGCCAGATTGGGTGAGGCCATAGAAAACCATTACAAGTTTTATCTTCAGGGCTAAAAAGCACGAGCTATTTCATTAAGTCTTATTGGGCCATTTGCAATAACACGTCTGAAGGATTATCTTTGTTGTACTGAGAGGAATTCTGGCAGGGGGGAGTGTGTGTGTGAGAGGAGGACAAGGAGGCACTATCATACCCTCTGGCTTCTTGTGAATTTGTCTGAACATGCTCTTGTACCAATCCCTGGGCTTGTTTACACTCTGGTATGAGAAAAGAGAGAAGGTGGAAAAGGCGGGAGTGTTAGAGGTTTAAAAGCACTGATATTCAATAAAAAAAAACAGGAAAAAAAGAATGTCATTTTTTAAACTGTTATTCTTACTGATCTGGAGGCAATGGGCATCCCTGTTTCATCCACTGGGCCAATTCCTGAGAATTTGATGAGCCGTTCCTCCCTTGTGGGTGAATTCATCCCATTGGTGAGGTCCCCTGAGTGATAACAATCACTATTTTAGTCATACAACCTTCAATGACGCTTATGGTAAAACTCCAGGGGGGTTGATTGAAAAAAAATAGAAGTATTAGCAGTCAAATGACACACAAATAAAGCAGATTTACCATGTGGATGTGAGGGGCCATAGTATGATCCAAAACTTGGAGACGTTAGTCCACTTCCATTGACTTCTGACGCCTTAAAATATAATCAAAATTATGTTAGTAAGAACATAATGTTTCTATAATAATGTAGATCAGCGTTGTCCGAACTTTTTCCACCGAATATATATATATTTTTTTTTAACTCTTAGGGCTTCCCTCAGGTTGGGCCCTGGGAACTCAAAAGAATCTCAGTCTTAAACATTTTAACAAATAAGATTTATACACATTTCTTTTTACTTTCATGATTTAAAAAAAATCCTACTAAAATTATTGGTCCCCCACTCATAAAAGTGTTCATAATAAGTCATATAGTGATATTTTATTTTACTATAAATGCTTAATGCTCTGGACATCGCAATGCTGCAACATCAACGTAACACCCATCAGACATCTGACTGTTCCCACCCCCACGTCCCTCTATTTGTGATCTTTTTGACAATGCTAAACTGTAAACTATGGTCAACCTGCCGCTAGACAAAGCTCAAACAAAATCTCGTTGACCTGTATGAATTAAGTGTTATTATGACAATGACAATGAAGGAATTGATTGATTTATTAATAAATCTCTGGATCAACTTCAGCGCTATCGTTATCGATATTAAGTTTTTATTATTTGTTTTATGTTTCACAGCTCATTTCTTAAAAAACAAAAAACCCTGTTATTTTATGGCAACATTTTAAGTGGAATGTTTAATGTGAAGTAGTTGGATCCTTGACTACGTCAATAATTCATAACATTGATTTTGATTCAATATAATTTTTTGAGCAATTAGTTTTTTTTTTTTGTTTTTTTTTTAATCCCACTAAAGATCTCAGGGATCCAAAACAGCCCACTCATAAAAGTGTTGATAATAACTATTATGTTAAGGGTTTCTTGTTTGTTTGACTTACTCTTAAATCTCTACGTCAACTTCAGATCTATCCGTCAATAGTAAGTTTTTTTTAATGTTTTTTGTTTAATGCCACCTTGGTCAATGAAAATTGTATTTTTTATGTGGCAAATACAAATGATATGCAATATTTTCCCCAAAAAATATTTCAAAGTGGAATATTTAATGTGTAGTAATAGAAGCCTTGAATAGGTAAATAATTATTGAGAACATTAATTGTGATTATTGTCTGCATGGTAGCCTCGTGTTATTAGAGTCAACGTTGCAATTTGTTCTCTTTACATTTAATCTGTTTGTTCTTTTAAAGCACTTTTTAATGTTTTTTCTTTTTTTGTAAAATCATTTTAACAATGTGCCACAGGCCGTTAAAAAAATTAGTTTCGGGCCAAAAATAGCCCCAGGCCCGCACTTTGGATACCCCTGCTCTAGACAGATCAGCCTTGTACATTCTAAAGAGATCCAATTCAAGAATCCTACCTTTACCAAGATAATAAATCTCACAGTCAAAGAGCAATTAATTTAACAAAATGTTTATTGTCGTGGGTGTTCTCAGCTCTCAGTACATTATATGTATTATATTACTAAATGTATTATTATTAGCTTTGTGAATAATCATTAGGGATGTCCGATAATGGCTTTTTGCCGATATCCAATATTCCGATATTGTCCAACTCTTTAATTACCGATACTGATATCAACCGATACCGATATCAACCGATATATGCAGTCGTGGAATTAACACATTATTATGCCTAATTTGGACAACCAGATATGGTGAAGATAAGGTACTTTAAAAAATAAATAAATAAATAAGATAAATAAATTAAAAACCTTTTCTTGAATAAAAAAGAAAGTAAAACAATATAAAAACAGTTACATAGAAACTAGTAATTAATGAAAATGAGTAAAATTAACTGTTAAAGGTTAGTACTATTAGTGGACCAGCAGCACGCACAATCATGCGTGCTTACGGACTGTATCCCTTGCAGACTGTATTGATATATATTGATGTATAATGTAGGAACCAGAATATTAATAACAGAAAGAAACAACCCTTTTGTGTGAATGAATGTGAATGAGTGTAAAAAGGGAGTTTTTTTGGGTTGGTACACTAATTGTAAGTGTATCTTGTGTTTTTTATGTTGATTTAATAAAAAAATAAAAAAATTAAAAAAAACAATACTGATAATTAAAAAAAACGATACCGATCATTTACGATATTACATTTTAACGCATTTATCGGCCGATAATATGGGCCTGATAATCATTTTGGTTCAGATCTGGGTAATAGTCCAGTATGAGGGAATAAAAAGACTGTTATGCACTATTTGCCCACATGAAGGTGCACTTGTCCAAACAGTATCTTTCAGGACATGCCTTAAACTCTCCAGATGCAACTCTGGCAGAGCGGAAGGGGCTCAGGGGAGGAGTAGGCAGTCCAGGGGAGATGACCACCTCTTGGGTCAGATCTGGTGTATTTAGGATGTGCTGACCAGAAGGACCCCCGGGCTCCCTGGAGAAGCCATTTGGACAGCCAACCGCTTCAAGACGTCGCTATAAATAAAGGAAATGAAAAATATGCATGAAGACAAACAATCAGTGAACTTTGCTCCTGCCGTGTCCTCCTGTTAGCTCTGGATAAACACCCATGGGATGTCATGTGAACATGTTCACAGCTCAACTGTTCCCCAGACAATAGCAGAAGAGCCGAATAAAAAGGGCTCTAATTTATTTAAAGCAGGACCAGCCAGTGGCGGACTTCCACCCACTTCATCATCAAATATCATTCCGCTACAAGTGCAATAAGGCCTCATTGAAGGTGCAGAGTGGGGGGCACAAAAACAGAAGATGACTATTATGAGCCCATTAACTCCCTATTCACCCGGCAGCCTCTCATTCTGCAGCCAAGGGGCAGAGCTGGGGCCAGAGGGGTTGGCAAAGGGTCATTGATGTCAACCTCGGTCCAACAAGCTAGCTGTCGTCTTACGGTCTCCATGGTGAACTTTTTTTTTTTACTGCCGCCTAGTGATGGCCAGTCTGACTCCTTGGATTGGAACATTTGAATCAGGTGCTTTGCTCTCCATGTGTGGTTGCCGGGGGTCATGGGAAAGCTCCTCTGCTTTGTAGTGACCCCATAACTCTTAGACCCACTGGCCATAACATTAGGCACACCAGTGAGAGCCACTGAGAGAACTTTTTTTTTTTAAAGTACCACCCCAAAAAACATTTAGCTATCAAAGTACCACCATAATGACCGACATTATAACATAGTAGCAGAGTAGGCCTAAGTATTCATTCAAAACAAGGCATTATTTCAATCAATCAATCAATCAATCAAAGTTTATTATATAGCCCTTAATCACAAATGCCTCAAAGGGCTGCACAAACCATAACGACATACTCAGCTCTGATCCCACATCAGGACAAGAAAAAAACTTAACCCAATGGGACAACAAGAAACCTTGGAAGGGACCGCAGATGTGTGCCGAGTGGATACGGTTAATAACGTGTGAGTCCAGTCCATTGGGAGGCCAGCAGGGGATCCTCTTTTTTTAATTTTTTATTAATCAATCCAACCCGACCCAGCAACACTCAGAACAGCAATAAACAGAGCAATTGAGAGGACACACAAACACGACACAGAACAATCCAAAAGTAGTGAAACAAAATGAATATTATCAACAACAGTATCAATATTAGTAACAATTTCAACATAGCAGTGATTAAAAATCCCTCATTGACATTATCATTAGACATTTATAAAAAAAATAAAATAAACAAATAAAATAAAAATGAACAGTAGTGTCACAGTGGCTTACACTTGCATCGCATCTCATAAGCTTGACAACACATTGGGTCCAATATTTTCACAAAGATAAAATAAGTCATATTTTTGGTTCATTTAATAGTTGAAACAAATTTAAATAATGGATCCCATATTCCAATATATGACTCATTATTATCTAAACTAAATGCAGTTTTTTCTACTAATATCATCTCCATAGCTTGTGTATACCAGTCAGTATGTGTTCGGACTATCAACATCTATCCATTTTTTTAATATTACCTTTTTTGTTATTATGCATATTGAAAGAAATGCATTTTTACTCTTTGATGACACATTACTGAATTGATGGAGATCCCCAATAATACAAGTTTGCAGTGTCATTGGGATGTTTATATTAAGGATGTTTGTTTGTTTGTTTGTTTGTTTGTTAATTGCTTATTTTGTTGTTTTCAACCATAACTCTTTTATTCTCTGACATTCCCACAATAAATGAACAAGAGTTGCCTCGGCTGCCCGACACTTCATACATAACTTGCTATCTGCTACACCGATTTTAAACAGCTGAGATGATGTAAAATACAATCTATTCAAGATCTTAAATTGAGTCAGCTTATCTTTAATGCTTCTAAAGGGCTTAGAAAAGCGCAATATAAAATCTAATCCATTATTATTATTATTTGCATTTTTCCAAATATCATTCCATGATATGTCTCGTTCATCTAAAATGTTTAAGTCGATCATCCATTTCGGAACACATGCATCATTTGCATTTCTAGTATGGTGTTCATTTATTATTCCATAAAATAGTTTAATTAATTTCTTAATTGTATCTTGATTAAAAAGTGATCCTCTTGATGTGTCACCAATTGATGCACAGAGAGTGGTCCATCCCGGGTCGCGACTTGGAACAGCTAGCGCCTTCTCCATGGAAACAGTTATTGCTGTTATTACTATTTACAAAGTATATTTTAATATTTTTGGCCACTGCAACATTACACTCAGTTTGAACATTAAGACTGTGTTTGAATATAGTAAAATAAAACACTGTACTTAAATAATGAGTCAAATCTTTGGCGTACTACTAGGTGGAGCCCGCTCGCCAGATGAGAATCACTGCTCTAACAGATGGTTTTGTCCTTAACAAGACAATGATACACCATTTTGAAATAAGCTTGTTATTGCGGTTGACGTTTTAGTACTGTAAAACTTCAATGCCACATACCAAGAATATTAAATAACCTGTATTATCTTTGGAAAGGTTGAAATCATTTTTGATACAGCTCTTCCTGTTGCATCTCATTTAACTCAGTGGTGTTATCTATTGTTATACTCCTGTGTTTTTGTTATGAAGTAAATTATGTTTCTTCAATATGTTGCCCAATTGAATATTTTTTATGAAAATGTTTAGTGAATAAGAAGAATTTTACCTGCGACTGCATGAGCTCTCAGGTCTGTCTTTGGTGGCAGATGTCAGATTCCTCTCCCAAAGTAGCTGAAGATACAAAAAAAAAAAATACATGCTTATTCTTTATAAAGTAAAACACATGCTGCATAAGAAATGTCTGCATATGTTATATTATTCTTTTATTTTTCCATATTTAACATATTGTGTTGAAGTTTGGGGAAATGTTTATAGAACAAACATAGACCCAATAATTAAACTTCAAAAAAGGGTCATTAGAATAATACACAAAGCGTGCTACTATGAACATACCAATCCATTATTCATAAGTTCTAATGTGTTAAAATTTTCAGATATTGTGTTTTTAAAAACAATGGAAATTATGTTTCGAGTAAAGAACAACAGCCTTCCAGCTTGTATTCTTAGGTTATTTCATTTAAGAGGAGAAAACCATAATTTATTGATTTTTGAAATAGGTAAAGCAAGAACGAATATTAAATACAAATGTATTTCAGTTTTAGGAGTTAAATGGTGGAACAAGCTCAGTGATGAGTTGAAGACATGTACTTCTTTGTTAAGGTTTAAGAAAACATTGAAAGGTGAGATAATTGAAAATTATAAAATATAGTAACAATTACTTTCATCCCATTGATTTTGATTTTTTTTTTTTTTAACATTGATGTTCCAGGTAATTTTATTTTCAGTGAAGGTATAGGATAGGCAAATATAAGCTTTGGCTTCAGCCTATTCCTTTTTCGGTCATGCTTTTTCTTTTCTTTTCTTTTCCTTTTGTGTGTAAATGTGTATGATTGTTATACTGTATATGTATAGTCTGTACTCTTAAACTGGTCACACAAAATGGTTAATGGTTGATTATATGACCGAAATAAACTTATTTAATTCATTCATTCATTCTGATACTGTATATACTAAATATTAGAAAGAGATCATTTCACTAGGTGATACACTTTTATTATAGATAACAGCTCCATCACTCAGTGACCACTTAACTGAACAAGCAATAGATTTTGTTCTTGAACAACATGTACCAGCTTTAAAGAGCATTGAAACACTTAGCTATTAAAATGTTGTTCAAGTAGACAATTACTGGAATAACCTCCTCATTAGGGCCGCCTCTCCCAGCTGACTTTTGAAGGGGATTTGCACTTCTTTTTTTAAAAATATTGCCTATCATCCACAGTCCTGATGTGAGACGAGAACACACATATATCCCTTTTCTGTGTATCCAAAATAGCAAAAAACTGCTAGTAAGAGACGGCTAACAATGCAGGTAATGGGGATACGATCTTGAAAGCCCTTTAAAAACCCATCCAAAAATCTCCAACGCCGTTTTATATACATGCTGTAAGTATGTATGTAATTTAGTAACAGGCACATTCATGATAACATGTAATAATTACTGTATTTTGGTCATTATAAGCATTACCGTAACTTCTTTCCTGGGCGTATTGATTTCACAGAGCGTATAGCAAGGTTGTGTTCGTTGCTATGCACTATGGGAATTGAAGGTCAACAACAACATAGAGATCACTTCCTGTGTTTGCTCCAAGTCCAACTAATGGCAGACTTCAAGAGAGGCTTTGAGCGTTATCGTGTAGAACTAAAGCTTAATGTTTCAAATAGGAACATAAAACATTGACTTAGGCCATGTCCACACAAAAACGGACAGTTTCAAAAACACATATTTGGGGTTAAAACGATGTCCATCCATACAAGTGTAGTTTCAAAAGTGTCTATATCTACACAAACTTATACACACCTGCTGTCATGCACATTTACTCCAATCAGAAGCCTGAAAACAGCAGCAATAGCTGACTTAGTGGAATTACACCTCCTATTATGCTTATTTTGATATGCTAGACGTACAATGACACGTACATTATCTTTAAAACCAACCTGCACGTACCCAGAGCCCTGCATG
Source organism: Nerophis lumbriciformis (assembly GCF_033978685.3). NCBI lineage: Eukaryota > Metazoa > Chordata > Actinopteri > Syngnathiformes > Syngnathidae > Nerophis > Nerophis lumbriciformis. The sequence continues at coordinate 28,830,121 of NC_084559.2, read as the reverse complement.
GGAACATTACTATCTCTTTTTTTAGTGTTTAAAGCGCGCATGCACGGCTGTGCTGCTGAAACTAAACACTGGTAGATTTATAACATGTTCAGCAACATGGTGATGTTTTACTTGTGCAGTGAAGTGTACATTATTTCTAAAATCAGCATGCACTAACGAGCCAAGGAAACCATTTTGCCCGTTTGAGTGCCTATATAAAGCACACGGACGTGCGAGTGCCGCTGCAAAACTTGTGGAATTATTAAGCATTTAATCATCGATATAGTGATATAGTACATGTGTAATGAAGTGTATATTTCTTTAACATCAGTACACACTACAACATACTTGTCAACCTTGAGATCTCCGATTTCGGGAGGTGGGGGGAGGGGGTGGGGTGGGCGTGGTCGGGGGTGGGGTAGGAGGCGTGGTTGGGGCGGGGCGTGGTTAAGAGGGGAGGAGTATATTTACGGCTAGAATTCACTTTCAGTGAATTCTAGCTATATATATACATTTATTTTATTATATATATATATATATATATATATATATATGTATGCATAAATAAAAGAAATACTTGAATTTCAGTGTTCATTTATTTACACATATACACACACATAACACTCATCTACTCATTGTTGAGTTAAGGGTTGAATTGTCCATCCATGTTCTATTCTCTGTCACTATTTTTCTAACCATGCTGAACACCCTCTCTGATGATGCATTGATGTGTGGCACGCACAAAAGTGCTTTCATCAAATGCATTAGAGTCTGGAATCTTCCATCTCTCCCTAGCATGGCCCAAAACCGGTCAATCTTTGCTTCCTGAGGAAGATCTTCAGTGCCAAGCACTTGGTAGTCCACTACTTCTTCCCGGAGGCTATCCAGGTCCAATCGCAGCTGCGGTTTGGAACTTACAAGCTGTTATGAGAGTAGCATATGTGTGTGTGTGGCCCTTTAATAGGTGAGCATGTGAGGTGAGAGACGTCAGTGAGTGTGTGGGCGAGAGAAGAGAGGGAGCGGTAGCGTGAGTGTGGGCGGGGACTAGTTTGTTTTGTGTTGGATTGGCTGTGTGCAAGCAATCAATAAAGCAAGATTTGCAACTAATCGCCGCACTCAGGCAAGAAAGGTGCAACAAAGCGTATTTCTTCATCTCACTCGTCTTCTGCGTCGCCATGGCTGTATCTTCCTCGTTCTTCTGCTTCGTCTCCTTGTTGTGTGCGCAGTTGTGCACTGCACTCTCTAAAAGCCGTATATGTTATTGATGTTATAGATGTCAGTATTGTCCTGTTTAAGAGTGTCACAACATTGCTGTTTACAGCAGACGAACTGCTTTACGGTAGACAAAAAACGTGACTGCTGCTGTTGTGTGTTGTTACCGTGCTGGTAGGACGTTAATGAAACTGCCTAACAATAAACACACATAAGAAACCAAGAACTCGCCCTCGATCATTCTACAGTTATAATGTGATTGGGCAGGCACACTGTTTATATCGTGGGAAAGCGGACTCAGGAGCTGGAGGCCACGCCCCCTCCAGCTCCGCCTGAATTTCGGGAGATTTTCGGGAGAAAATTTGTCCCGGGAGGTTTTCGGGAGAGGCGCTGAATTTCGGGAGTCTCCCGGAAAATCCGGGAGCGTTGGCAAGTATGCTCTACAAGGAGGACGCAACATTATCTTTTTTTGTGTTGCTTAGTCAGTTTTTGCGCGTGAGCACGGCCGCGCCCGGTTCCATCTTCAAGAACTTAAGTTGACTTCATAATTTGCCGTTAAAAAAGAATTTTCCCCGTTTCTCATGACACAAAGCAAAAAGGCTTGTCAAAGTTGTCCCATCAGTTGGAAGTTACACAGCGATCGTATCCAAAACAGCTGACTGTCATTAGCGTCGGCAGGAGTGTCGCAAAGCCCATTTTGATGTGTCTTTATCAATGTAAAGAGAAAATAGCAGCACACAAACTATATTTCCCTCTCCCCTCAGGCAGGAGACTACGGTCCATCCAGACCCACACCTCCCGCCACCTGAACAGTTTTTTTCCCTCGGCCATCAGGCACATGAACAATAATAATATCTGATAGCGCAGTTACAGCTCATGTTATTCTATTCTGTGTTATATGTGTTTTGTGTCCTGGGCATGACGTTAAAGTGCATCCGGCAGTGGAGGCTCCTCTATGGGGTCTTGGGGCACTAGGAGGTTAACCCCTTTACTACTGTTACCCCAGGTGGCCCTTGGCAAAGGCCTAGTACCTGACTGCCCCCCTAGCCAGGGATACGGTGAAGACCTCAACGGCGGAGCAGGCGGAAGACGGTAGATGTAAGAACTACCACAACGGCTGCGATGGCGGAGGAAGGCACCCCCACATCCATGTGGGCCCAGTTATGGGGAAATAACGACCCAAGACCTCAACGGTGGAACAGGCGGAGGATGATTGCTAAACCTATGGAGCGTCAGAACGGCTGGGATGGCGGATGAAGGCTGCAGCAGAAAAGGGTCCCCAGTCGTCTTGGACTCCATGCCACTGGACCCTGACCCGGCGGATCTGTCAAGGATCGTGTGGTGACTGTCTGTGCACCAGTCTCCCCACGATAAACAAAATCACGCACAGGCATCCTCCATAAAGGGATACCCCCCTACCAGGAGGATCGTCATACTCGTTTCGAGTGACCGCCGATGATGATTATATGTGTTTTATGTTGCACGATTGCACTAAGTAAAATTCCTAGTTTGTGAACCCGTTCTCAAACAATGGCAATAAAAATTGTTCTGATTCTCATTCTGATATTTCAGAATGAGAATCAGAATCAGAAATAATTTATTAATCCCCGAAGGGAAATTAAAATTTTCAGCAAAGACTTTACGTTCAAACATACAGTAATTCTTCTTTTACTGTGTTTAAAGGCAGCAAGACACTGTTGTTGAGGTTTTTGTATAACAGCGCACAACTATGACGTCATCACAAGTCTCTGTTTGTGCCGTGTACACGCAAACGCTAAGCGGAGAGTTTTGGAACGCTACACTTTGGCCAGCGTTTGTAAAAGTCTGCGTTTTTAAAGACAAAAGTATGCGTCTGCGTGTGAACAAGAGGCCTAAACGCAGATAAGTATGCGTTTATTAAGTATCTGTGTTCGTGTGGTCATGTCCTTAGAATGTTTACTCTCACTGGGATGCCGACTGTTGGGATGTTTGAATCGTTCAGCACTATTGCGCTATATGAGCTGCTAAATTCAGAATAATCCTTAAAGGGGAACATTATCACCAGACCTATGTAAGCGTCAATATATACCTTGATGTTGCAGAAAAAAGACCATATATTTTTTTAACCGATTTTCGAACTCTAAATGGGTGAATTTTGGCGAATTAAACGCCTTTCTATTATTCGCTCTCGGAGCGATGACGTCACAACGTAACGTCACATCGGGAAGCAATCCGCCATTTTCTCAAACACATTACAAACACAGAGTCAAATCAGCTCTGTTATTTTCTGTTTTATCGACTGTTTTCCGTACCTTGGAGACATCATGCCTCGTCGGTGTGTTGTCGGAGGGTGTAACAACACGAACAGGGACGGATTCAAGTTGCACCAGTGGCCCAAAGATGCGAAAGTGGCAAGAAATTGGACGTTTGTTCCGCACACTTTACCGATGAAAGCTATGCTACGACAGAGATGGCAAGAATGTGTGGATATCCTGCGACACTCAAAGCAGATGCATTTCCAACTGGACTGGACAGATCAGTTTTCAGGAAAAGAGAGCGGATGAGGGTATGTCTACAGAATATATTAATTGATGAAAACTGGGCTGTCTGCACTCTCAAAGTGCATGTTGTTGCCAAATGTATTTCATATGCTGTAAACCTAGTTAAATGATAAATGGGTTGTACTTGTATAGCGCTTTTCTACCTTCAAGGTACTCAAAGCGCTTTGACACTACTTCCACATTTACCCATTCACACACACATTCACACACTGATGGAGGGAGCTGCCATGCAAGGCGCTAACCAGCACCCATCAGGAGCAAGGGTGAAGTGTCTTGCTGTCGCTGGCTGTCATGTCGTTTTCGTCGGTTTCGCTTGCATACGGTTCAAACCGATATGGCTCAATAGCTTCAGTTTCTTCTTCAATTTCGTTTTCGCTACCTGCCTCCACACTACAACCATCCGTTTCAATACATGCGTAATCTGTTGAATCGCTTAAGCCGCTGAAATCCAAGTCTGAATCCGAGCTAATGTCGCTATACCTTGCTGTTCTAACCGCCATGTTTGTTTGTATTGGCATCACTGTGTGACGTCACAGGAAAATGGACGGGTGTATATAACGATGGTTAAAATCAGGCACTTTGAAGCTTTTTTTTAGGGATATTGCGTGATGAGTAAAATTTTGAAAAAAACTTCGAAAAATAAAATAAGCCACTGGAAACTGATTTTTAATGGTTTTAACCCTTCTGAAATTGTGATAATGTTCCCCTTTAACCCACAGGTAAAAAAGTCAAAGTTGACCAACTTCCCGGCTTGGTGCCACAACCTTCTACTATACAGTCACATCTCTTCCCTGTCATTTATTGCCACAACATTCTAGATTGAAAACAGAATGTCGTTTCTAATCAATTGCTCCACTGAAAAAAGACTAGATTTGTTTAATCAGTAAAGGCGTTGGTAATGAAGCATACAGGCTCTCGCCAACAGTGGCTAAGTAGCCACTTAATGCCATGTTCTCATAGGTTTTGTGATTAGTTGGGCTCAGACAGCATCTTACGTCTATCCTCTATAATATATGCCACCCGACTCCCACTCTTGAAAAACAGTGCCACTGTGCCGCCCCTGATTGGTGACATTTCTTTCAGACCGAGTCTGACATTTTCGGTCTTTGTCTGACTGAGGTCACCACCCAACAAAGAGAGTCTATAGGAATCCCTTTATGACTTAAGGATCTTTGACTGTTCTTGTGTAAGTTATGCAGCATGGTCAGAAAGTCCAAGTGTGTGGGACAAGACGGACTACTGGCTGAGGGCTGTCCAATGAAATTTGCACTGATGAGTTTTCCGCCTGGAATTTGCAGCTGAACATTAGTGGCTTTAAGGATTGTGGTCAAGACTGTGAAAAACAGCGATGGGCAGCATAGAACCCATGAGTCCAATGTTATTCTTTCTAGACAACAATGTCGCTCTACCAGGCTCATCATCGCCCAATTAAGTGGGTTACGTAACCCCACAAATTTGTACATTTTTGCTCAGTGATGACAAATGTCCTTTCATTGCCCAAAGCAATCACACCCAGATGTCCAAAGGGAAACAATACACACAAGCCACAAAATAATCACTTAAAGAACGGCAATTTACAATGTGTTTAACACACTGGTCCTCATTTAAACAGGCATCGTGCAGCTAAAGGAACCACATGAGTAATGTGCTGGATTAAGCAGCAGATAATGTCTGATTCAGCGCCCAGCACGGCTTTCTTTGACAAGTAACAGAAGTACCACACTGTACCTTTTAAAGCCACACAAAATACAGAACAACACAGTTTTGTGTGATGTGCATAACTCACATTTAAGCAACCATCGCCAATTGAGTGTGACTGCATTTGTTTACGTGCAAAGAAATGGTCAAAAGTTTTTTAAAAATCGAGCACAGCTGTAAAAGACGTTTGGAATTCAATGATCCATCCGTCCATTTCGGGGCCGCGGGGGGTGCTGGAGCCTATCTCAGCTGCATTCGGGCGGAAGGCGGCGTACACCCTGGACAAGTCGCCACCTCATTGCGGGGCCAACACAGATAGACAGACAACATTCACACTCACATTCACACACGAGGGCCAATTTATTGTAGCATTTTTTGGGAAAAATAGGTCTAAAAAAGCTCAGTAAGCTAATTAGGTTATGTGTGATGTTACACACCCATAGTAAGACACCTATGTGTTACCACAGAACCTGAAGTAGAACTTTGTCGTGGGTAGGGATGGGTACCAAATCTGGTACTTTACCAGGCACCGACCAAAAAAAATCCGTACTATTGTGTATCAAACGATGCCATTTTAAGATACCTTTGTTGCACAGGACGTGACGTCCGGGTCAAACACTCTAGGTAATGTCACAATTTCTAATGCCAACAAAGCAAGTATACCTATGAAAAACACTCGAATGTACAATAAGTTTTCACTTTTCGAAATGGACTAACTCGATGCTAAATTACCTATGCTGCGCCATACACATGCTACATATGTTTGGATGGCCATTTCAACACCTGCAAATTTGGTATTGACAATTACAACTAAGATGCATGTTGCAATCAAACAGCTGGTGTGTAATAAGTACAGTCCTTACAGTATAAACACTTTTTCGGTCACAACAAAAGACTAAATTCGGCCTCATGGTAAAGACTATACCGTAGTCAATACACTACTGCCATCTAACATCTTGGAATTGCAACTGCATGCAAAATCTACTATATAATAAGCCTACTTGCGAATGAGACTCAGGATTTTTTTATTTTTTTTTGTGTCATAAAAAAATACAATCATGTGTGCTTACGGACTGTATCCCTGCAGACTGTATTGATGTATAATGTAGGAACCAGAAATATTAATAACAGAAAGAAACAACCCTTTTGTGCGAATGAGTGTGAATGAGTGTAAATGGGGGAGGGATGTTTTTTGGGTTGGTGCACTAATTGTAAGTGTGTCTTGTGCTTTTTATGTTGATTTAATAAAAAAATTAAAAATAAAATTACAAAGATTATTTGTATTTGTATTTTTTTTATTTCTTGTGCGACCTGTTACCAATCAATCCACGGACCGGTTCCGGGCCGCGGCCCGGTGGTTGGGGACCACTGATAATTGGCACCGCTGCCATTATGGAATCAGATTTCGGTGCCCATCCCTAACAAAAAGAACTATTTTTTTTAATCAAGACAGATTGTCAGTCTACAGAGGGGACTGAAATGCAGCCATGGCAGATAACCCCGCCTGATAAAAGTTTATTATTTGGTGTTTTGTTTGTTATTTTTTATGCTTCTTTAAAAATGCTTTACCAAAAACATGTCTTCAAATTAAAAATATAGCAAATTTCATATTATAAAATTCAACAAAATGCTTTTCAGGGGGGGGGGGGGGGGGGGGTCCTCTCCAAGGTTTCTCATTGTCATTCCACTAGGTTGAGTTTTTCCTTACCCTGATGTGGGATCTGAACCGAGGATGTCGTTGTGACTTGTGCAGCCCTTTGAGACACTTGTGATTTAGGGCTATATAAATAAACATTGATTGATTGAATGATTGACACATACACTCACACACACATTTAAATGTATTCTGAATCCAAACAAACTGGATGTCGACCAGCATTCAGAAACAGACGTTTGTTTTCAGATGAATCCTAACTAAATCCAAGTGTGAGCAGTGTGCAAACTGTGGTAGCAGAAGAGTTTTATTTCTATTGCTTATTGTTGCTTTATATATGACCTCATGCTGGCCTTTTTCCTGTCAGCCTTCTGCCCAAATATGGTTAATGCATATAACGGAATCTAAATAAGCACATGCGTCTGAATGTGGCTTCAAGGCTGAAAGTTCAAGTAGCAAGCTGATAAATAGGCTGATGTCATAACATCCGTGTCTCATTTTTCGGGGGGGATCAGCATCAGCGCCGCATGCATTCCCCTCTTGAGCATGAATCAATCCTTCCTAATAAGGGAAAAACAACACTGTCCGTATCTTACAAAAAAAGACAGCCAAGTGGGTTTGCTTTGAATGTGCAGTGAATTCTTACGTAATGACGGCATATCAAGAGCAGATTCAGAGGCTGTAAAACGGCAGCTCGGTGAAATGTCTATCATCACACCTGGATCCGTTTTGGGAGTGGAAAATAAAGAGAGCCATAAAAAGTGCAGGTGAAGAAACTAAAGATAAAATGATACTTTTAAGATAGTACTTCCTGCTTTCTATCTGTAGCTGGGTCAGATGGCATCCATGGTGTTTCTCAGGGTAAATCAGGACATGTGAGATGAGAAACTTGGAAGATGTTGTTCTGCTTCTGTCTACAGGAAACTCTTTGTGGCGCTGCAAGCAATCAGCCACATGTTAAAAAACTCAACAAAGGAAACCAAAAATATTTTTCTGCAGAGATCCATGCGAGTGATGCAATGGCTGATCTATTCCTCACACATCTGTATTGTGACTCATAGGCAAAAACGTATTCTCCTATTTAACAGATGAGGAACCAGACTATTATTAGAAGTTGAGAACCCCTCAGCAGGTCAGTGGACTGCACCACACCCGCATGATTCCTGTAAATGTGTTATCACAGCCGGGAAACACGTCACTTCACCGATGTAAAACTCCAAGCTATTGTGGACACAGTGACGTTTTCGATTTACTATCACTGCAAAGTGTAGAGATTGAAGTGTAGAGATTCCTTGTTTCTATGACGGACCTGCAGTGACCTCCGAGCATTACATTGTTCTAACTTGTCAAGGTAACCAAACAAAGCCTAACGAAGTGGTCAGAGGGAGAATCACATCATCCATAAATCATCCACGCAACTAAGTGATGATGTGAGCAGACACAATAAGCCAAGGCTTTCAATAAGACAAATAAACCACTGTCACTTCAGCTCCATTTCTCAACCAAAGCCTTGGACTCTGAGCACAAAGTTAATCATTGACTCCATCAGGTGGCAATACTGCACATATGTTAGCTCATGCTGACCAAAACAAACATGATGTTTGCTTAAGGTGGCAATACTGTTTCTATTCAGCATTGACTGACATATAGTAAACACCTGACTAATACTGAAGGAGATACAAATCTGACACACTATTATCACAACGACAATGTAAAGATTTGAGTGGGAGCTCGACCAAAGTAAGTCAGTCAGTGAGTACAATGTAAAGAGAACTGGATTGGTACGAAAATAATATCAATATTTAAGAGCGAGTCTAGTGGGGTAATTGCCGTGAAGCATAAAGACCGACATGTGAAGTAAAAGCCAAACTGACATGGTATGATGAATCAAGAGGAACGTTTTGACCAATATGGCAGGAGTCTGACTTTTAAAAAAGTATAACGTATTCCTATAAAATGGACCTACACATCTAGAACAGTATTTAACCATTAGGCTACTATACTTATGGATGGGTGTGGAATTCGGTGCATTTATAGGTGCCGATCGAAGTCCGTTAGTACTACCAATTCACTTCCGATTGCAGACTCGGCATTGGCTCAAACACTTGGTCGGGAAACAAGCATTCAGAGCGGACTCAGTCGGACTGCACCTAGGTCAGGGGTCGGCAACCCGCGGCTCCAGGGCCGCATGCAGCTCTTTGATCACTCTGATGCGGCTCAGCTGCATACTTGCCGACCCCCCCCCCCCCCCGATTTTTCCGGGAGGTTTCCGGATTTCAGTGTCTCTCCCGGAAATCTCTCGGGGCAAACATTCTCCGATTTTCACCTGGACAACAATATTGAGGGCGTGCCGTGACGGCACTGCCTTTAACGTCCTCTACAACATGTCGTCGCGTCCGCTTTTACACCATGCTATCTGCGTGCCGGCCCGGTCACATGTTGTATGCGGCCTCTGCTTACACACGTAAGTGACTGCAAGGCATACTTGGTCAACAGCCATACAGGTTACACTGAGGGTTGTGATATAAAGAACTTTAACACTCTTACTAATATGCGCCACACTGTGAGCCACACCAAACAAGAATGACAAACACATTTCGGGAGAACATCCGCACTGTAACACAACATAACCCAACCCAGCCCACCTCAACCGACAACCGGGGGGGGGGGGGGGGTTGGTGGTAGCGAGTGTGTAAAATGTAGCCCGGAAGAGTTAGGGATGCATGGGATTCTGGGTATTTGTTCTGTTGTGTTTATGTTGTGTTACGGTGCGGATGTTCTCCCGAAATGTGTTTGTCATTCTTGTTTGGTGTGGGTTCACAGTGTGGCGCATATTAGAAAGAGTGTTAACGGGCACCCTCAGTGTGACCTGTATGGCTGTTGAACAAGTATGCCTTGCAGTCACTTATGTGTGTCTGGGGTGGTTTGGTGGTAGCGGGGGTGTATAATGTAGCCCGGAAGAGTTAGGGATGCATGGGATTCTGGGTATTTGTTCTGTTGTGTTTATGTTGTGTTACGGTGCGGATGTTCTCCCGAAATGTGTTTGTCATTCTTGTTTGGTGTGGGTTCACAGTGTGGCGCATATTAGTAAGAGTGTTAATGGGCACCCTCAGTGTGACCTGTATGGCTGTTGAACAAGTATGCCTTGCAGTCACTTATGTGTGTCTGCAGAAGCCGCATACAACATGTGACTGGGCTGGCAAGCTGTTTGTACAGGTTGTAGAGGGCGCTAAAGGCAGTGCCATCATAGCATGCCCTTATTATTGTTGTTTGGGTGAAAATCAGCAGACATTCGAGAGAATAGTTGCTCTGAAATTCGGGAGTCTCCCGAAAAAATTGGGAGGGTTGGCAAGTGTGATGCTGTCAAGCGGCATTCATATAAAACTCACGGGCGCACTAACATTACAGTTTCATATTAAGGTGCGGGCCGCGTGTCTGAGACCCCTGGTTTATACATAGCACAAAGCAAAAAAAAACTTTGTATGCAGTGTTATTTCATTTTAAATTTCAAAAGAGTTTTGTGGCTCCCATTGTTTTCTTTATTTTGTGAAACGGGTTAAAATGGCTCTTTGAGTGGTAAAGGTTGTCGACCCCTGACCTAGGTAATGTTACAATTTTCCATGCCAACAAAGCAAGAAGGAGGCGACCAAAAGTGCGGCAAGGCTATACAGTTTAAATGTGCTAGCTTGATGCTAATTTGCCGTAGACATGTTACTGATTAGTATTAGCAATATTACATGGCGATTTCAACACCTCGAAATTTGGTAATAAAAACTACAACTAAGATGCGTTTTACATTTAAACAGATGGTGTGTAATAAATACAATACTTACAGTATAAACACTTTGTTGGGTTTAACAAAAGAAAATACTAGCACATTCAACTTAATAGCAAAGACTACTTCCTGGCTACGCACTATATACTCTACACTCTGTACATATAACACACTCTATAAACTACTGCCATCTAACGTTCTGGAATTTAAGATATAATACAGTGCAGTACTTACAAATGAGACGCAGAATTGTAAGAAAACATGTTAACATCTTAAATGTTAAATTAAAAAAAAAATATTGATTTTTTTTCAACAATTACCTTTTATTAATACATTTGAACAGACACACGTACATAACATTGGTGCCACTGAATACTGGTATCAATTTGATAGTCAAATTTGCAGGTGTTAAAATTGCTAATGCATGTCTCTGGCAATTCCAATGTAAATTAGCAGCGAGCTAGTGCATTTTAAAAAGTGGCGCTTTACTGTACTTTTGAGCACCATTTTCTTGCTTTGTTGGCATGAAAATGTATAACAAAATGTAACAAATTTGTTACCTAGAGGCAGTCTGACTGAGTATGCCCCGAGTGCTTGTTTCCCAGCCAAATACTCGAGCCGACAAACTTTGGTTATACTTAAAGTAAAAAATAATAGATTTTTAGTTCCTACAATGAGAGTCCACCAATCATAGGTAGAGATGGGCACATCTGTACCTACGATTGGTTATTAAAATGGTGCCACTGCAAATACAGCCCATAAAAGCTTATGGTGTTGCAACTAAATACAAGAGGTTGGAGGTCAGTTTATAAACACATTCCAACTTCTGGTTTCTTTTAACTGGATGACTCTGTAACTATCAAACCATCTGCATAAATATGCTGCTGCAGCTGACCTTACATGGCTGTAAAACTGAAGAAATCCCACATTTTAAAGTGTTGAGATGATAGTATTGAGTACATTTGGTGACCGCTCCAAACATATTAGGTGAGTCAGACTGCAGTTACGTTAGGTGTTCAAGGTCCTGCAGGATGGATCATACTGTGCTGCCCCTTCTGCACGTAACTAACACAGACGGAGCCCATACAAGGACCTGCAGCTACAAGTTTATGATATGTAGTTATTGGGGGATCCACTCATTTATCAGGAGGGAAGGATTCCACCTCCTTGTATGGTGCTTCTCCAGTGTGAGCACACAGTGTCAGTGTTGTGTGTTTCTTGTCAATGGAGAGCAGCTGAGATGCTCTAAATCAAAAAGGAACCACATAGTTGTGTACTTTGTGTATTCAAGACAAACACGCCCAGAATCCTGGCTTGAAATTGTCATCTGAGGGATAAAACTCAAGAAACGACTAGATGTTTCCACCCCTCACCAAATGTCAGCTGGGATAGGCTCTGGCTTACTCATGACTTTGAACAGGATAAGCAGTAGAAAATATTTTTAGTCTTTTAATTCCTATCCCAGCTAATTTAGGATAAAAGGTGGACTTTATAGCCCTGACTGATCACATACCAAATTGCGGGGTGATTTGAAACAAATTATACAAATCAATTCCATGGTGACTGCAACAAAAGTTATTTTCACAACTAAGATACAAACAGTGCTACTTCATTTAAAAAAGGAAAATGCTTCTTATATCACAACATGGGTGTCCAAACGTTTTCCAGCGAGGGCCACATACAGACAATCTGTAGGGGCCACTTTGATACATTTTGTTCATTAAAGATACCAACACCAAAAGAATGTAGGTCAATCAATATATGCTAAACTATGTGGACTTTTTTTTTTTTTTTTTTTACATCTTAGCATTGTGTTATACCTAACAAATCAAATACGTGTAATATTGAATATTGAGATATTTAATTTATTATTATTATTATTATTATTATTTTTGTTTACTAATTTAATATTCCTGGAACTGGACGTTTTTGGAATTGTGCCTATCATTCAAAATCCTTATTTGAGACAAGAACACATATGTTTCTTTTTTTTGTTTTTTGTGCAGTCTAAATTGTAAAAAAAAAAACCTGCTAGTACAAGACGGCTAACAATTTACTGCATGTAGTTAATGGGATTCATCTATTCTGCCTTTAAAGCCCTTTAAAACGCATGCAAAAACCACCAACTATACTCCAGTTACATGCCATGACATGCATATTAACAAAGTAATAGCAACATTGCTATTGTACGAAGTCACGAGGAAGATGTGGCGAAATGTTGTTTTTTTTCACAGCATTTTTTTATCTGAGATGTGAGATGAATTCATCATCTAAACAGGGAAGACAAGTATTGTGCTGAAAGATATAAACATCCCAGTGAGAGCGGATATTGTACAGTAAGTAATTGCATATTATGTTCGTAGTTTGTATTTCTTGTTTAGCACTAAGCAATACTGCTACATGATGCTAGTGTTTCACTATAGCTGGATCTGTTTAACACTTGGCTTCTAAAACTTGTAGCTCATCCTCTGTATATTCAGGCTCAGGAAGATTAGATTCTGGATCATCATTTGTCCCAAAGTAGTCATTGTTGGCTCTCATGAAGTCTGTTATGATTAGTAGTTGTTATTGTTGAAGGAAATAGCGAATGTTACTATGCACTCTGTGAAATCAATGCACCCCCAAAAATGTCCAGCAATGCTTAAAATTACCAAAATACGTAAATGTTACATTTTATCATGTTACTGTTACTACATTACATGTACTGTATACTTACATCATGTATACAAAACAATGTTGAAGGTTTTTGGAGGTTTTTTAGAGGTTTTTATAAGCGGAATAGATCAAATTCCCATTATTAGATGCCTCTTGCTAGCATTTATATATGATTTAGAATGCATAAAAACAGAAAGACATGTGTGAGCTTGTCTCACATAGGGATTGTGAATAATAGGCTTTTTTTAAAGTGCAGTTTCACTTTAAAACTTAACATATTTTGCAAGGAATTTGTACACATGTTTATCATGACAGGATGCACTGAAATCATCAAAGACCATATAGTAAGACGCACAAATCATCACCTTTTTTTTTTTTTTTTTCAGGTCCAGTTTTTTGGGGGGAATTCTGGCCAGTTGCATTTTTTCTGTTTTTTTTTTGTGTTACATTCTAATTGGAGATGTTCTTATTTTGTCTGTAAAATGTGTCAGGGCCTAATAAAAACGAATGGCGGCCCTCAAATGGCCCCTGCGCCACACTTTGTATACCTCTGTATTAGAGAAGTGTGCCACACCCCTAAGACGGCAGATAATAACTGGGATTTATATAACTGGGATTTATATAGCGCTTTTCTAAGTACCCAAAGTCGCTTTACATGTAGAACCCATCATTCAGATGTTTCGTACCTTGCCTAAGAGTACATTGAACAAATCCCTACGTTCCATCCACAATGGGTAATGAACCTGCCTCTATTGAGTTCAAAGTACACACCTCAAAATCAATTAATTCATCTATTGAGGTTGGTATTTTTATATTTTGTGGAAAGTTCTTTTAGATTCCAGCACAATGTATTGCAAGCTCCAAGCATAAAGGCCTGCTTGGATCAGTATTGTGTGGAAGAACCTGTGGGCCTTGTCTTTAATCCCATTACATACCTTTATATTGGGATGATGTAGAACATAGATCTTCAACATGGAACAGTGACTATTTTGGTTGATTAGACATTTAAAAAAAATGCTATTTCTGTTATATTATATCCACAAATGAGACAGTCACAAACTTTGATCCAACACACTGTCGTGAACAGAAAAATAGAGGCAGATTATGTCTTTCAGTCAGTAATGAACACATTTAGCAACACACAGGAGCTCTTTTAAGAAGGATGTTGGTTTAGTCACCTGTCCCCTCACCAAGGAGGATCCACCCCTATCCCTGCTGTGCCAATCACAAGGCTCAGTCAAGTTTCCCGCGTTTGGCCGAGAACCCTTATCATCTAGCAGCTCGTTTATGATTATGTGTTTTGATCGGAAAAATTGAGGGTTTTCTCACACAACAATAAACAAATAAAAAGAAAATGACATAAGCGTACACAATATACAGTATTAGTAGAGGGTCCCTGCTATATCTTTCCATCAGTTTGCATGTCCTTGGCCTGGAATATGTTGAAGAACCCTAATGAAGAACACAGGTGGTGAGCCAGCAGGATCCTTCTCTTGTTTAACATCAGTGACTTCTAAGTTCACAAAATTCCATATACACAATTAGAGTAATGGAAAGGTGTCCCGATACTTCTGCTCATGGATAAAATTCTCAATACACCTTGAAAAAAAAATATCAAAAATCCTCATGGCTGTCATCTCGCATATTTAAAGCTGTTTTATGGCTTGTGGACATGCTGGACCCCAGTAACATCACAAAGGCAATCAGAAGCGGCTGTGGAAATCAATCTGACAGCAGCCGGGAGCCTCGCTTTAAGGCCAGCAATCTGAGATTAAGTGGCTTTTCCAACAACTAGTATGAGATGGAGTAGATGCTGCTGAGCTTTAGCTTGTTAGAGTTACAGGAGTGCTCTGCTGTTTTTAAGGACCTTCTGCAAAAAAGCAAGTCAAAGATCATCTCTATAATAGCCCTCTAGTGTTTTTAAGAATGTGCTGCAAAAATGTGACTTTTTTTTTAAACAGAACTCACAGGCCACCAGTTGACTAGCCCAATGATGAAAAAGAGAGGACCTAAAATGGAACCTTGAGGAACACCAAGAGCATAAGTAAATAATTTGAACACAATACTACTGACTGCATCTGAAGTAAACAAGCTACAGCAACACCTTAGTTACATACTGTAAATCACATGACAAAAAATATGTCTAACTGCCAAAAAGAAGAGGACTTAAGGAGGTGCCTTGAGGAACGCCGCGGGTGAAAATCCCAATTTTGGACCCCAGATTTCTATGTTTGCTAACTAAGTTAAAATGTCAACACAAATATCTGCCAATGTGTTTACAGTTGTCCAAGTTTCTCCAGACCACATGAGCACTCTAGTGATTTTAGTAATTCCCTAAAAAAATATATAAAATGCTTGTCTCTCAAGTTTTCAATTCAACTCCAAATCCGGTCCCCGGAATGACACCATACAGGCCCCTGAGCCGCTAGTTGAATAACCCTGTCCTACAAACTTAGAGAAGCCAAACAGGTTTCTCAACACTACAAAAAACGTCTTGCAAGACAGCTTCTAACAAGATACAATGTGATTCTAAAAAGTGGACTCACCTCCAAAGTGGACTCACACTGCTGTAGGCTTTCCCAGTTCTGATTTTACAACCTCGTCACAACTTTAAAAAGCTCTCCCTCCCAGCACCGGCCCTCCCTGCCTCTGCAGAAGACTTGCCAGATGACAAGCATCCCCATGGAAACCGCTTCGACCACGCTCAAAAAGGCACACTGCCCCTGGCTTGTCGCTTCGAGGGCACCTCACTCTGTGAAGAGACCTCATTGTTGTGATAAGGTGCTGTTTTACGGCCTGGGGTTAACCAAAGGGGAATGAAAATAGTTCATCACCTCCATCTTCCAGACTGGTGACTCCATGACACCCCCACTTAACTTTATCTGCCCCATGACTCTCACTCTTTATATGTGTGCAAAGTGTATGTAAGTAAAAGATGGGAGTTAAAGTTAAAGTTAAAGTACCAATGATTCTTTCTGTCCTAATGGTATGTCATCCACTTTTGATAGGGCAAACTCTTCTGTGACCTCACACAAACAAGCTGCTAGATAAACAAAGACTGAATGATAGTTTGTCCGACTAATGACAAATTACACAAGTGGCCTGTTTACAGATTGCAAATTCCTGATCTGAAAATGCCTGGTAAGATGTTGTTGCACACAGTGCTTGGCCAATTAAAACTAGGATTTCCAGTTCACCCACACATCCTGCCAACAAAGTGTGCAGAACTTGAATATGTTAGCCATGAGTGCTAGTTCTTAGCTTTGCACCTCTGCCAAGTGATCCAGTTGAACCTGTCTTTTTTTTATCCAAAGTGCGCATTTATCTCTGGACCAATAAACGAAACACTTTCAGGAGACTTCTGTTTGTTGAAACATCATCTGTGTATTATGTTTGCTTCCATGTTGAAAGTGAAGGACTCAACTCTTTTTAATAATTCAGCGGTCTGGCTCAGCGTCGCTATTCGAGGCAGATATCCATTTACTGGGCCTTTCCTCTTCGTGGGCTTGTTTTCGCCAAATATTGGAGCCTTTCAACCTGAGAGACAAGTATGGCATGGCAGCTTTCAAGTGGGGTCCCCCCTAATAGTATATATCCAACCATGAACAGACTTTCTACCCACTGTGAGCATATCTAACACCCCGTCACTCTGCGCGGCCAAATGAGGCAATCAAGCAAATGGTGATTGACACTTTGGCCCCAGATGCCACAACCCATTCTCGCCCTTGACAAATCTTTTTTTTTTAAATTATTCTTATGTAAGCAACTAACACTCCGTAAGTTTGTACACATACATAATAGTGGTACCTAATCTTTTTATGACAAAGTTCGTACCTCAAATTAGCCTCGCCCATTGAAATTAATTTAAATCGACCCAACTCTCTCCTTTGAGTCACACATTAAGAGCGTTACTAAAACGGCCTTCTTTCATCTCCGTAATATCGCTAAAATTTGTTCTATTTTATCCACTAGCGACGCTGAGATCATTATTCATGCGTTCGTTACGTCTCGTCTCTCGATTACTGTAACGTATTATTTTCGGGTCTCCCTATGTCTAGCATTAAAAGATTGCAGTTGGTACAAAATGCGGCTGCTAGACTTTTGACAAGAACAAGAAAGTTTGATCATATTACGCCTATACTGGCTCACCTGCACTGGCTTCCTGTGTACTTAAGATGTGACTTTAAGGTTTTACTACTTATGTATAAAATACTACACGGTCTAGCTCCATCCTATCTTGCTGATTGTATTGTACCATATGTCCCGGCAAGAAATCTGCGTTCAAAGAACTCTGGCTTATTCGTGATTCCCAGAGCCCAAAAAAAGTCTGCGGGCTATAGAGCGTTTTCTATTCGGGCTCCAGTACGATGGAATGCCCTCCCGGTAACAGTTAGAGATGCTACCTCGGTAGAAGCATTTAAGTCCCATCTTAAAACTCATTTGTATACTCTAGCCTTTAAATAGCCCCCCTTTTTTAGACCAGTTGATCTGCCGTTTCTTTTCTTTTCTCCTCTGCTCCCACCTATCCCTTGTGGAGGGGGAGACACACAGGTCCGGTGGCCATGGATGAAGTGCTGGCTGTCCAGAGTCGGGACCCGGGGTGGACCGCTCGCCTGTGTATCGGTTGGTAACATCTCGGGATGGTTTCCTGCTGACCCCACTATGGACTGGACTCTTACTATTATGTTGGATCCACTGTGGACTGGACTCTCACAATATTATGTCAGACCCACTCGACATCCATTGCATTCGGTCTCCCCTAGAGGGGGGGGGGGTTACCCACATATGCGGTCCTCTCCAAGGTTTTCTCATAGTCATAGTCATTCATTTTTCCTTGCCCTTATGTGGGCTCTGTACCGAGGATGTCGTTGTGGCTTGTGCAGCCCTTTGAGACACTTGTGATTTAGGGCTATAAATAATAATAATATAATAAACATTGATTGATTGATTGGCCACCCCAAAACAGCACAATTTTAACATGTAACATGCCTTTTAAAAAGAAAAAAACGACTTTTAGGTAGGATATTGTTTACAAGCAACTACAATAGTTTTATAAAGTAATATAATAATGATGTACCTTGGGGAGCTCACGAATGCAATGTCTCCTTTGGGCTGCTTTTCTGTCCAGTAAGAATAGCAACTGTTATCATTGTTTATGTTTCACACAAACATTGTTTGAGTGACGGACAGCAGAGGTCAGAGTGGACAGCAACCGATACAGTACATATTTCTGCATAAGACCCAGTGACCCCGGATTATTAATGCTCGACGGTCTACTTTTGTAGTCAGGAGAAAAGAAGGCAACATGTTGGGCAGACCATCCCGCAGCCTCTCAATATTTTCATGGATAAATGTGTTTTGGCCAGAGGCAGTGGACTCTTGCAGAATGTACTAAATGTTTTTAATGCAATTTTTAATTACTACCAACTCAAATTCATGCTCGCAACTTAAAGCTGAGGGACAGCTCGTATCTCAAAATGCTCGTTTAAGTTGAGGTACCACTGTGCCTACGTTTTATGGTTAAACTAAAACTAGACATCGTGAGACCAAGACAATTGATTAGCAGTCAAACGGGACGTTTTCAGAGAGAAGTGGCTACTGAGCTTAGTGTGTCAGAGTGTCATCAGCAGATTACAACAGACATACAGACAGACTGGAAGCGTCACAGAGAGGCATACTGAATGCTTTTCTGTGAATGTATTGGTCGATTCATTGAACACACAGATCAATTACCTACTTCAGTGGTTCTCAAACTTTTTTCACCAAGTACTACCTCAGAAAAAACTTGGCTCTCCAAGTACCATCGTAAAGACCAACATTAAAATACAGTAGTGTAGTAGGCTTAAGTATGCATTAAAAACAAAGCAGATGTTTTATTTAACAAGTATATATAATAATTTGGGCCACTGTAACATTACGCACATTTTGAACAGTAACCCTGGTTTTGATTATAAGAAAATAAAACACTGTACTTTAATTTATTTATTATTTGGCCTACCACTAGTGGTACACGTACCACAGTCTGAGAATCACTGACCGACGTGTTTAAAGGGAACCTACAGTGTGATGATTTTAATCTGAATGAACACAATTCCTTGTGGTCAAGATAATATGTATTGGATACCCCAAAAAGGGACAAGCGGTAGAAAATGGATGGATGGATGGATATGCCAGTGTTTCTTAACCATAGGGCTCATTGTTGGTCTGCGAGCACGTCCTAAAGAGCCGCCAAACAATAACTGTTTCTTAGCTGTGGTCCGTACTGCTACCTAGTTGTAATACACTTTTCCACCACGTGTAGCCGTAATGACAATATCAAACAGCAGAAGTCTGGAGCTAAAGTCATAGAGAAGTTTCTTAAGCGCAGAAATTATGACTAAATTGGTGAAGCTATATTTTCATTTGCGCTTTAATGTTATAGACAGATTAGTTAAGAATCATATATATTATTTAGTTTATTTGAGGGTAGAATGGTTGAACAGGGGTTAATGCTGGGTTCAATTCCCTTTTTTTTCTGCTGATAATGATACGGATTCAGGTATTGCCTGAATTTCACACAAATTAATGGATACTGCTCGGTGTGAGTGGTCATGTGAACTTTTCCGGCGCATGACTGCTGACCTCATCGAACCGTGCATTGCTTCACAGGACAACAAGCTTGCTAGCTCAGTTTGTCCGCTGTCTGGAATTATTTCCATGTTTCAATTTCAGTTGTAAATTTTATTTTTCTTACATGTAAAATCTGACTTATTTACATATTATGTTTAACATGGCTATTTAACTGGCAGCTTGGGGACCAAATCTGGCCCGGGAATGACACCATACCGGCCCCCAAGATCAGTGCAAAACTTGGGAGACGAACATTTTTGCAGCTAATTCCTAAAAACACTAGAGTGCTGCTGTTGTATAGAGGAACTTGGACCACTGTAAAGACATTGGCAGATCCTTGCATTGACATTTTTACCTTGCTAGCAAACATAGAACTTTGGGGTCCAAACTTGTGATTTACATAACTGAGGTGTTCCCCAAGATAACCCTTTAAGTACTCTCTCCTTGTTATTGTTTTCTAAATATTATTTATATAACTAAGGTGTAGGTGCAGTCAGTAGTCATTTGTTCAACCTCTTTAGTTACACTAGTGGTGTTCCTCAAGGTTCTATTTTAGGTCCTCTTTTTTTTAATCATTTGGGCTAATAATTTCGCCACACCTTGTGTGTGTGTGTGACAATCATTGGTAATTTAACTTTAACTTTATTCAACTGGTGGCCCGCAAGTTAAGTTCGAAAAACTTGTGAGAGACTCACATTTTTGGAGAAGGTCCTTAAAAGCTGCAGAGCGCTCATGTAACTCTAAAATAAATAATAATATTAAATCAATAAATAAATAGACCAAAATCAAAGAACTCTGGTTTTCCAGAATATACAAAGTAAGATTATAGTGAAAATGCTTAGCTTTTCGGAAATATTGATATCGATTTTGAAAATAAAGTGCTGTGGACAGTATTGACATATGCCACATTGGTAATAAAGCCAATATCGAGCATCTCTACTTAAAAATAAACTTCAAATATCAACCAATAGAGAAAGAAGCACAAAGACAATCACACAGAAGGCCATACACCTGATGACAAACATTCCTTGAGAAAAAATATTTTAAAAAGGTGTTCTTGGTAAGAAGTACCACTGAAACCACAAAACAAAACAAAAGCTAATCTGCATCTTTATCCAGATCTTCACAAAAATCCTCTTTCTTGACCCATGTTCTACCGTTTTACTTTTGAGTCCCTTTCGAGGCTACGTGCTGGAACATGGTGACCATTCCTATTCACACCTTTAACCAGATCCTCGCCATTCTTCGTGAATGGTGAGACAGTTATTGCACAATCACATCAACAATACAACTCTTCTTCACGCTTTCCTCCTCGCTAAAACAAACATTTTGACTTTGATTTCAGGTATTTAATCTCGCTTTGGTTTTAGTTTGTGCAGCAGACTAGAACAGTGCTGAGGGACAGAAAACTACCACGAAGAATGAGATCAAAGAAGAAAGAAAACCAATCTACCAGAGCATGTGACTCTCTTTTTCCACTCCTTCTGTCATCCTTTCAATACCTTTGTACCTTCTCAAATAAGCAAATGTCATTCAGGTGTGCTCACAAGCTGCAGAGGGGAGCACAACTTGCTTTGAAAAGGCATATAGTAGGGATGTTCCGTACAGAGTTTTTATGCTGCCGATTTCCATACCAATCATCCATGAGAGAGATCGGCTGATACTAATACCAATACCGATTACATGTATAAACTGTACATTTATTTATGGTGAGTGCTATGTTGGCCCTACGATAAGGTGGCGACTTGTCCAGGGTGTACCCCGCCTTCCGCCCGAATGCAGCTGAGAAAGGCTCCAGCACTACCCGCAATAGGAAATGAATGGATGGATGGATGGGTGGAGTGCTTTTTATAGTGTAACAATATCAGCACAATATTCCCAATAGTTTGATCAAAACAATGTCAATAGGACAAAAAAACTAAACAAAATCAAAATTACTTTATATTAATGAATTCAATCATTTGGGCTTTGCCGTCAAAGTCCTCCTGTGTCCAGAGACTTATTCCCTGAGTTTGTAAACTTAACAAAAACGACAACATAATTATTATGAAAAAATATATATCTGTCAAATTCCCGGTAAGGTCTATTCAGGTGTACTGGAGAGGAGGCTACGCCGGATATTCGAACCTCGGATTCAGGAGGAACAGTGTGGTTTTCATCCTGGTCATGGAACTGTGGACCAGCTCTATACTCTCGGCAGGGTCCTTGAGGGTGCATGGGAGTTTGCCCAACCAGTCTACATGTGTTTTGTGGACTTGGAGAAGGCATTCGACCGTGTCCCTCGGGAAGTCCTGTGGGGAGTGCTCAGAGAGTATGGGGTATCGGACTGTCTGATTGTGGCAGTCCGCTCCCTGTATGATCAGTGCCAGAGCTTGGTCCGCATTGCCAGCAGTAAGTCGGACACGTTTCCAGTGAGGGTTGGACTCCGCCAAGGCTGCCCTTTGTCACCCATTCTGTTCATAACTTTTATGGACAGAATTTCTAGGCGCAGTCAAGGCATTGAGGGGATCTGGTTTGGTGGCTGCAGGATTTGGTCTCTGCTTTTTGCAGATGATGTGGTCCTGATGGCTTCATCTGGCCAGGATCTTCAGCTCTCACTGGATCGGTTCGCAGCTGAGTGTGAAGCGACTGGGATGAGAATCAGCACCTCCAAGTCCGAGTCCATGGTTCTCGCCCGGAAAAGGGTGGAGTGCCATCTCCGGGTTGCGGAGGAGACTCTGCCCCAAGTGGAGGAGTTCAAGTACCTCGGAGTCTTGTTCACGAATGAGGGAAGAGTGGATCGTGAGATCGACAGGCGGATCGGTGCGGCGTCTTCAGTAATGCGGACGCTGTATCGATCCGTTGTGGTGAAGAAGGAGCTGAGCCGGAAGGCAAAGCTCTCAATTTACCGGTCGATCTACGTTCCCATCCTCACCTATGGTCATGAGCTTTGGGTTATGACCGAAAGGACAAGATCACGGGTACAAGCGGCCGAAATGAGTTTCCTCCGCCGGGTGGCGGGGCTCTCCCTTAGAGATAGGGTGAGAAGCTCTGCCATCCGGGGGGAGCTCAAAGTAAAGCCGCTGCTCCTCCACATCGAGAGGAGCCAGATGAGGTGGTTTGGGCATTTGGTCAGGATGCCACCCGAACGCCTCCCTAGGGAGGTGTTTAGGGCACGTCCGACCGGTAGGAGGCCACGGGGAAGACCCAGGACACGTTGGGAAGACTATGTCTCCCGGCTGGCCTGGGAACGCCTCGGGATCTCCCGGGAAGAGCTGGACGAAGTGGCTGGGGAGAGGGAAGTCTGGGCTTCCTTGCTTAGGCTGCTGCCCCCGCGACCCGACCTCGGATAAGCGGAAGAAGATGGATGGATGGATGGGATATATCTGTCAAATTATTATTGTATCGGTTATAAACTCCTCCTCTAACATGTGATGTACTGACTGTAACAATGCTGACACACCAACAGTTGTTATTACATTATCCTCTCTCTAATTCAAGGATCCCCCAAACTACAACCCCTGGGCTGCCACCATCCATGATCTGGCATGCGGTACGTCCCAAATAAAAAATAAAATACAAAATGTATTTATTTTTTCTTAAATCTGTCTGTCCAGCCGCTTAGGCAAATCATATTGTTGATGTAGATGCCCATATATGCTGTAAGGATTTACTTTACACAAGAGAAGTGTGGGATTCTTCTCTTGTTGCCTTATGTGCATTTGACTTTATTAAATGTTTGGATTTATTTAGAGTCTGGCACAGCTGGACCGGAGCAGGAGTGGATAATAAAATGAAAAACAGAAAAAGATGACAATACAATATATATATATATATATATATATATATATATATATATATATATATTAGGTTTGTAAGGTATACCGGTATTAGCACAGTACCGCGATAATAATGAACCCTATTCGGTAGTATACCGCCGCTAAAAAGTACCAGTCCGGTACCAAAATATTTGTACCGTGACACCACTGATACATATATATATATATATATATATATATATATATATATATATATATATATATATATACATACATACATACATACATATACATATATATATAATGTTTATCTCTGTCTGGACTGGAGCCTGCAGTGCCTCAGACTGGAAGTCTCGGCAGAGAGTGGTCAGGACAGCGGAAAAGATCATCAGGACTCCTCTTCCTCCTATCCAGGAGATCGCAAAAAGCCACTGCCTGACCAGGGCTCAGAAAATCTGAAGAGAATCTTCCCACCCCCACCAAGGACTGTTTTCACTGCAGGACTCTAAAAAGAGGTTCCGCAGCCTCCGGTTCTATAACAGCTTCTTCCTTCAGGCCATAAGACTCTTGAACGCATCATAATAATCCCCTCAATTCCCCCCAAAAATGGATTAACTCGCTGGAATATGAAGACAATATAACATACATCCATAAACGTGGACGCATATGCAAAAGTGCAATATATTTATCTGTACAGTAATTATTTATTTATATCAGCACCTTATTGATTTTTTTATCCTGCACTACAATGAGCTAATGCAACGAAATTCCGTTCTTATCTGTACTGTAAAGTTCAAATTTGAATGACAATAAAAAGGAAGTCTAAGTCTAAGTTTCTAAGTCTAAATATATATATATATATATATATATATATAATGTTAACGCGTTAACGCATGTGATTAATTAAATAGTTTTTAATCACGTTACCATAAATGAATGATGATTAATGTATGTTAAGTGTATGTATTGACCGGCGCCTGAAGGCAGCGCGCATTGCACAGGCAGTGATCATGTCACACACCAGTGATAGTTAGAGCAATGTACTCTGTGCGACTTTCGTTTCAAAATAAACCTCGATGGAACTTTAGATAAAACTGAGGTACTGAGTTAGTGTTACAGCGACAAACTTTTTTATAATCGGCGCACACCAAATTCAAGTAAGTTTGTATGTATGTATATATATATATATATATATATATATACCGAGTTAAAAAGTTTGGGGACGCCTACTCTAAACTCTTATTAATCTACTTGTTAATATCTGCTTACTTTCTGCTGTAACGTGCTTCCATCTACACTTTTAAACTTTACTAAGCACTTATTTGTTTTGTTCTAGCTAGCTTAGCGTTTAGCTTGTGAAGTGAATTCTATTTATATAATGCTTTTTCTCTAGAGGCTCAACGCGCTTTACCTAGTGAAACCCATGATCTACGTATTTTAAGCTACAAAGCTGGTGGGTAAAGTGTCTTGCCCAAGGACACAACGGCAGTGAATCGTACTTGGAACCCTCCAGTTGCTGGCACTGCCGCTCTACCAACCGAGCCACGCTGCCCCACAATAGAGCATGTCTGTTATTGGCTTGCTCTTGATGTAGAACATGTTTAGTCTCATCCTCCAGTGATAACGATACATGATAATGATACTAACAAAACACAGTTTATTTGTCGTAATAGAGGTAATTAATAGTAATATATTGGAGCGTGCCACACTGTGTATGGAGACACATAATTAACTGCCGGACACTTGTCAGCTGGGGGATGAAAAATAAATAGTGTCAGTGTTGGGATTAGCATTAAAAGATATAAATCGGCAGTGGCCGATCGCATACTTTTTCATGAAAACTGACACCGATCGGCGGGCGATCGATCAGCACATCCCTAGCATATACCATGAAACACGTGATGTTTGTTTCTAAAAATCCTGGTTATTTATCGGTGTTAAGAGAGTTAAATATGCCGAACAGTTTTACACCAATGACAAACATTAAGTCTGAGTACTTTTATCTTTGTAGAAGCATAACTGATACAACTTTGGACTCATCCCAGTGACGGCCTCAGTCCATGGTGTATGAAGTAATGATGATGTTCAACAGCTCCTCCCAGTAGAAGTTAAAGGTTGAATTTTAGAGGTGTGAGCCATGCCTTGGGCTGTTTTGGAGTTGGACCACCAACAAAGGCTTACTGTACAATGCCGAGTGATACAGTATGTGCCTTCAAGTTGATGTTCATTCAAAGCCCAGAGAGTACTGCAAGTGATTAGCCCTTATTGCAGTTATGTAATCGAACGAATCCATAGCGCCCTTTTACCTCCTTTAGCATGTTCATAAAAGTCATGAGATAAACTATGATGTCACCGGAGAGAGTCCACAAGTACAAAACCACCCTAGGGACATCTTGCCAATGCTGCAGATATGTTATTTGTGTTACAGGTAGCAATAAGCAAGAGTACAAACATGCTTGTGCTATTTATTGAATATGAATCAACATCATCTTATGATGCTTTCTCACATAATCTTGATGGTAGTTGTGAAACTTCCTCATATTAATCATTCACTTGGACTCTTAAGTGTGTTCTGAGTAAGAATGGTAAAACTGTCCAATAAAAGAGAGTGCGGGGATAATGAGACTTATCCCTACAATAAATGGATTTGTTACCATGTCCGACACCAATAAGCATAACAATGTCATCATCTGGGCTTTTTGTTGAAGTGTCAAGTTGTGCAGTACTTACAGAAGAGTGCGCGTCTCCTCGGTGCAGTGAAGGAAGTGAGTGGAAGAAGACAAGGAGGAGGAGGAGGAGGGAGCGAGCGAGGGAAGCACTGCTGTCTCTCTCTCTCTCTCGCTTGTTCTTTGTGTCTTTATCTGACGTTGAAGCCTCCAGCGTGGCTCTGAGATAGGCGCGGGCCGTCAGGCAGGCATGTGTGTGCCTATGTTTGCATGTGTGAGAGTGAGCACACACTTTAGAGCTCATCAGGGAGATGGCGCTCACTAATAGTTTCCATCCACAGCTGGAAGTAATAAGAGCTTCCCATTCAGGCCGTTCAAGCTCTGTGGCACCGCCTTCTCATGCGAGACAAGTTGAGGTCGCTTTCTGTGAACAGAGTGCATGACATGTCATGTAATTGCATGCTCGACGAAATACATTGTGTGTCACAATAAAGAAGGTGTGCACACTTTTTACACAGAGAAAGAATGATGGGGGGTACACTTTGAAACATTTTTGCATTAATTATGTCAAACTAATCCAATGTAGGTTAATATGTGATGTTAAGCTATCTGAACAAAACATTGCTTCAGTTTACTTTGTGTGTGTATATATATATATATATATATATATATATATATATATATATATATATATATATATATATATATATATATATATATATATACACACATATATATGTTGATATATAAATAAACACATATCAACATATACATAAACATATTTTTAATATAATATATATACACATATAAGTTTATATACAATTTATATATATACATATCAGTGACGTGCAGTCACTAGAGGCGGGGCCTCACCTGCCATCATGGAAATAAAAAAAATGTAAAAAGAAAAAAAAAAATTCAATTGTTATATGTATCCAGTGATTATACTATAAAGTTATTTTCCATTTAACTTCACCAGTTTTAGATTATTTTTATTCAAAATCGCTGAATTTTCACATTTGCCGTTCAAATACTGAGAAGAGACGGTGCGGTGAACAGCAGCCAGTTGAGGCACGTCACTCAGTGCCGCAACATGGATTGTGCAATGACTCGGCTAACTGCTGGCCTGCTGTGCAGTGAGACTGTATTGCTATATGAACTATATTATACATTTCCATAGTTTAGTTAGCTGAGGTATATAATGTACAGTGTATTTTGTCAACAACTGTATGTGTAACGTATTTCTTGTGCTGAGCGATCATAAAACGGCTGCAAAAGACGCACTGGCTGAGGCTCGCCTCCTGCACCCCCGCCGTAGAATTGTTATATCAACTAAAGCCCACACTTAAACTTTCCACGTGCAAGATTGAATCTATTTTAAAAAATTATTTCATAAGAAGCCAAAAAGTGCAAAAACAATAATGTTGTTGTTGGAGGAGTTGTGAATGATTGCAGGGACACAACATTAGATACACCTGCAGACTGCAGGTGTACCTAATTCACAACTCCTCCAACACGAACATTATTGTTTTTGCACTTTTTGGCTTCTTATTAAATAACTTTTGTAACCTATTTTCATGGGCTTTCCTCTTTGTGATGTTAAGTTCCTGTTATGCGCTGTTATACAGTATATGCCTTGAGCTCTTATTTTGAAGGCGCTAAGAGCGGAAGTGATGTCACGTTGCGGAGGTTTTTGAAAGAAGGTAAATAAAGTGGTCCTCGTGTAAACTGGAGCCTCCGTGTTTGTTATTTTGTAGTTTCATACAGTATAGGCGACATTTATAAACCCTCGGTTACACTTTTTTAAATAGATTCAATCTTGCACGTGGAAAGTTTAAGTGAGGGCTTTAGTTGTGGACTTCATTTATAAGTAAAGGTAAGACCATAATAACGTTTTTTTTATCAAATGTGCTTATTCACCCCCTGGGAGGTGAGGGATGCAGTGGGCAGCAGCGGCGCCGCGCCCGGGAATCATTTTTGGTGATTTAACCCCCAATTCCAACCCTTGATGCTGAGTGCCAAGCAGGGAAGAATGCTGGTATGAGCTTTTAAACATAACCCGTTAACTGCTGCCAATCAAATGGTGAATAAGATACTCTTTAGGGTTCATATGTTTGTAAATCTGACTGTGATGAAGTCAGTGCCTCCCCAGCCATCAACCTCACCGCACGTCACTGATACATATATATATATATATTATATACATATTACATATATGTAATATATATATATATATATACACACGTTTATATATGTTGATATATAAACAAACACACATATCAACAGATACCGTATATAAACATATATATTCCATCCATCCATAATAATATATTACTATACATGATTAACTATATGTATACATATATGTTTATATACAATATATGTGTATATATGCACACACAAATATGTATATACATATACACATATATATATAAACACACACATATACAGTATATATACATATATATATTAGAGATGCGCGGATAGGCAATTATTTCATCCGCAACCGCATCAGAAAGTCGTCAACCATCCGCCATCCACCCGATGTAACATTTGATCAGAACCGCACCCGCCCGCACCCGCACCCGCCCGTTGTTATATATCTAATATAGACGATGCAAGGCATTAGTGAGGTTATAAAGCTTTTGCCTGTTAAAGAAAGGAGACTGATCCAATGCAGCACAGACATTCGCGTGCCACGCTGTCACGACCCAGACGCACACCAGTGCGCAATCATATGGGAGCCGCGCTGAGCGCACCTCCAAGCGCGTCTCGCTGCCGGCGACGGCCGGGTATGGGCCCGACGCTCCAGCGCCATCCATTTTCAGGGCTAGTTGATTCGGCAGGTGGGTCGTTACACACTCCTTAGCGGGTTCCGACTTCCATGGCCACCGTCCTGCTGTCTATATCAACCAGGGTGAGCCCCACCCCTTTCGTGAGCGCACTGCGCGCGGAGTGGCCCCTGTTACGCGCCCCCGGCAACAGGGGTGGCGGGCAGGTAAGCTGCGCGAGCGGAGCGCGCGGAGTGACCCCTGTTACGAGCCCCCAGCCACGGGGGTGGTGGGCAGGTAAGCTGCTTACCTGCTGCGCGTGACGCCGGCCGCGGCGAAGGCGGACGAGGCGGGGTGTCGGTGCGGTGGGCGCGGTGGTGACCCTGGACGTGCGTCGGGCCCTTCTCGCGGATCGCCTCAGCTACGGCTCCCGGTGGGGCCCTCTCGGGGGAAGGGGCCTCGGTCCCGGACCCCGGCGAGGCGTCCCTTCTTCGCTCCGTAAAAGTGTCCATCTCTTTTTTTTTTTTTCTTCTGTTGTGGCATATGCAGCAGGTGCCTGCTCGTTTTTCGTATGTAGGTAACAACATTTAACTATGTATATATATTTCCGAATTGGTTTAACTGCCACCCACCTGAATCTATTTAAAATCTAATTTTTTTTTATTTCAACCGCCCGACCCGACCCGACCCGCGGATAAAATCTAATTTTTTTTTATTTCATCCGCCCAATCCGCGGATAATCCGCGGTTGTGCCCGCAAACCGCGCATCTCTAATATATATATATATATATATATACATATATATATATATATATATATATATATATATATATATATATAAGGGTTGTACGGTATACCGGTATTAGTATAGTGCCGCGATACTAATGAATCATATACAGTACTATACCGACTCTGAAAAGTACCGGTCAGCCCCATGTTAAAAGAGAAAGTGAGCAGATATTAACAGTAAATGAACAAGTGGATTAATAATTCATTTTCTACCACTTGTCCTAAATAATGTTGACAAAGTAATAGAATATGAATGACACAATATGTTACTGCATACGTCAGCAGCTAAATTAGGAGCCTTCGTTTGTTTACTTACTACTAAAAGACAAATTGTCTAATATGGTCAGTATTTTATTTAAGGACAAACTTGCAATAAGAAACATATGTTTAATGTACCGTAAGATTTTTTTGTTAAAATAAAGCCAATAAAGCAATTTTTTTGTGGTCCCCTTTATTTAGAAAAGTACCGAAAAGTATCGAAATAATGTTGGTACCGGTACCAAAATACTGGTATCGGGACAACACTAATTATATATACATATACAGTATATATATATTTATATATATATATATATATATATATAGAGAGAGAGAGTATGTGAGAAATCAAATTACAGTAGTATTGTAGCTTGGTTTTCCTACACCAACTTTTTGCATGATTCAGTTTTCAACGTATGCTGTCCTGGTTAACGTACGACCAAGGAGGGTTGGGCGATATATCGATATACTCGATATATCGCGGGTTTGTCTCTGTGCGATATAGAAAATGACTATTTCGTGATATTCGAGTATACGTTCTCACACAGTTGCTTTTAGCTGCGGGCATTACACTACATGAGTTTCCCACTCTTTCTTGTCTCTCCTTCTCACAGAGACATAAACCAAGCGCACCTTCTTACATACGTCACGTCACGTGTGCAACGTCACACGCTCCCGCGGAGCAGAGAGGTAGCTACATGGTAACATTAGCTGTGATGCTAACGGTGAGGTGCGGGTGGTAATACGAGAGAGAGAAAGTGCGAATCTGGTAACAAATGGAGGAATAATTAATTCCAAGAAAAACAGCAGGGGGTCCATCGTCCGGCGGTGGTTTGGCTTCAAGCGGGAATATGTTCAAAATGTATGCGGCAAAAGCGTTGCTACAAAAAGTAGCAGCACTGCTAATGTAGCATCATTTGAAAAGTCACCCGCTAGAGAATGATGAGTGCTTGAAACTCTGCATGTCAACATCTCCGGCCGGTGCCACACCAACAAAATGCCGAAGCAACCATTTCCACATCAACACCGTATGAAAAAAAAAAGTCAACAACAGAAGGAGATAACGTCCCCAGGAACCTATTATGCAGCTCATTTTTATTTGACAGTTATTGAAATATCTTGTGTGACCTCATGCACAAAAGTGCACTTTATTTGTTTTTAACTATTGTAGTGGCGTTCTGTACAAAAAGTACACTTTAATTTAGTGTTGTTTTGATATGTCATCTTGGTGACATCATTCACAAAAGTGCACTAATAGCTTGTTTTAAAATGTCTCTGACAATCTTGCACTTTCTGTTTTGGAAATGACATGAATGTTTGTGCCACTGCATAATAACTGTTTAATAAATACAGTTTTGGTAAATTGAAGTAGTTGTGATTTCCCTCTCTGCATGAAAGTTTAAAATGAGCATATATTAATGCAGTATGAATAAGAATGTTTTAATGCAGACACATAGAATCATCATACTGGTGTGATTATATGCATCAAGTGTTCATTCAAGGCTAATGCAAAATATCCAGATATATATCATGAATAGTGATTTGGCCTAAAAAAATCGAGATATTAATAAAAGGCCATATCGCCCAGCCCTACGACCAAGTAAACTTTGAAAATATTTTCCAATATTTTTTTATGTATTTAAGTTGGTCATATTTTGTATAATTAAGTTGGTGACAACAAAATTAAGCAGAATTTTCAATTTTATTTTATTTTTATTATTTTTTTTGTCCTGTCCAGCTTCTTAGGCAGATCATATAGTTGATGGAGATGCCCATATCGGCTGTTCAGATTTACTTTACAAAAGAGAAGTGTAGGATACTTCTCTTGTTGCCTTATTTGTATTTGACTTTATTAAATGTATTTATATTATCATTTGGTGCAGCCGGGCCAGAGCAGGAGGGGATAGAAAGAGAAAAAAAGGAAGACAGAGGGGGAAATTGTGGGGACAAGAGGGGGATTAGACAGAGAGACAAAAACAACAACAGCAAAAACAACAATAACAAAAACAACAAAAACAATAGAGCAACATCAGCACATAGGATATGTACAAATATGATGGTAACAGTGATAGCAAAGAAGCAGTTAGCGAAACAAAAAAATAATACAGAAATGACAATGAGCATTTTTACACTACAAATGGAGCATCACAAATATCAATAGAAATAGCGTTATTGATAATGAACAATACCAATAATTTACCTCTATTATCAACAATACAGTTGTTCAAATGCAACAATACATATACGTAATGATAACTAGAGATTAAAAAAATGAATACCGAAAAATAGAGAGGAAGAAAGAGAAGCAACCTTTATTAACCTTGTAGATTGTTATAGTACCAATAGGTTAAGCCAAATTTTTTTCTAGAAATGACATTTAATAACTATGAAAAAAGGACAGCAAATTCAAAAAGGTGAAAAAACATAAAACATATTTTATATTCTAGTTTCTTCAAAATAGCCACCCTTTTGCTCTGATTACTGCTTTGCACACTCTTGGCATTCTCTCAATGAGCTTCAAGCACACCTGTGAAAAGAAAACCATTTCAAGTGACTACCTCTTGAAGCTCATCGAGAGAATGCCAAGAGTGTGCAAAAAAGTAATCAGAGCAAAGGGTGGCTATTTTGAAGAAACTAGAATATAAAACATGTTTTCAGTTATTTCACCTTATTTTTTGTTAAGTACATAACTCCACATGTGTTCATTCATAGTTTTGATGCCCTCAGTGACAATCTACAACGTAAATAGTCATGAAAATAAAGAAAACGCATTGAATGAGAAGGTGTGTCCAAACTTTTGGCCTGTACTGTATATATGAGCAGTATTACGTAATGATACACCGAAAATTTGGCCACCGAAAAAAGACTTATCAGCGAAACAGCACTGCGAAAACAAAATAGGATGTTGACGTAGACAAAATGCACACCATTGTCTGGAGCACAGGCAGCATGTCTGCGATGTGGACGTACTTTGATTTAGATATACCCGTGGCCAGCGATCTACAAAATGTGCAAAGTGTAAATATTAAGAGGGCAGTGAAGGCTTTCAAAGAGAGAAAGTCAAGCAGACATCAAGCGACAGAAGTAAGGAGTCCCTAAACACGAGTACAAAAAACCTAAACATTTTCCACAAAGTGCAGCCTGTTACATTGTACAAAAGCAGCAACAATTGAAAAATGGAGCAAAATGATATCAGGAAAAAATATGTTAAAAACTAATTAATAGTAACACAGACTTGTT
This sequence comes from Nerophis lumbriciformis, assembly GCF_033978685.3. NCBI lineage: Eukaryota > Metazoa > Chordata > Actinopteri > Syngnathiformes > Syngnathidae > Nerophis > Nerophis lumbriciformis. Next base: position 28,796,517 of record NC_084559.2, on the reverse strand, counting down.
TGCATGTATGTATAATGTATGTGTAAAATTTAAGCATAAGCGCCGAATGTGCAAATCACATGTCATATTGCTCATTGCTCCATAGCCAAAAGTATAATGGCAATCTAGGCAAAACCCTAAAATAAATAATATATAAAGTAAACCAAAAAAAAAAACCTGTGTTGCCTAATTGTCATGCTATTAGCAAAGTCTTCTTTTTTAACAGTTTTCAAGTTGTTTGGATAAAAAATTACTTATCTCTCTCTCTCTCTCGTTATTTAAGTTTCTGTCATTCCTGACAGACTTCCATGATTGATTTCTACGTATTACAATCAGCTGCGAGTTGGCAAACAGTTGATAGGGGTTTACCAACAAGGCATTAGATTCTGTCAATCCACTTGGCTTCTGGTCGTCCTGGTCTTCTTGAGCCTTCAATTTTCCCCTGTAGCAAGTTGCTTTCTTGCCTTGCTATGTGGCCAAAGTAGCTCAGTGCCGGATGATTTATCACATCAAGTAGTCTCTTCTTTTGGTTGACCTCTTGAAGGACACTATTGGTCTTTCTTGTTGTCCAGGGGATCATTGGGATTTTTTATTGAGTACGGCCGAAGAATAAGCCACCATGGAGCAGAAAAAAGTTGGGCGAGCCAGCAATTTGATAAAGAAGGTGAAAAACACTTAAATTCTGTTAATCGAACTGCCATCGAATTTTGTAAAAAAAAGTACTTGATCGCCACTGCTGATTGATACCTTTAAATTCCCATTACAAACGCTAATGACTGAATGATTTATTTTTATTAGCCTTGGCTGCTATTTTTGGTTCTCAATCCCTTGAGTTAATATTAATCACCTCCATTTCAGCAAATAAACTGAATTTCTTCAAAGTAAAAGTATCTTGAGTATCATTATCAAGTAAGAACGGGGCAGACGGATCCATAAATTGATGGTTTCAATACCAAATGTAGTATCAGTATATGATCGATATCAGACCGATTAGGTCGATATTAGCGGTAGAAAATGGATGGATAGGTCGATATTTTTATTTTGTCAGTTTCTTTGCTGTTGGTGTTTTTGTTCATGTTTACTCACTCGGGGAAGAGTTCCCTGGATTCTGGAGGACTTTGAGTGCAAACACCAAAGGATTTTGAGGCATAGTACCGGTAGATAGTTTTTACTTTGGTTTAGTTATTGTGTACTATTGAATTTGTTTCATTCAAACAGTTGCTTGCAATAAAAGAGAATAAGGAAATACTTGATATTTTCAAAGCACTCAGAATAAATACATTGAAAAATCTAAAGTTAATACAACAGAATCAGAATGAGATATATTGGCCAAGTATGTTTAACACACAAGGAATTTGACTTGGTAGACTGTGCTCTCTTTGCTCAATGCAAAAAACAAACAAACAAAACAAAAAAAACGCAACAACTACGCATTGTACGTGATTGGTTTTGGTATTGGCCGATCGGTATAGGAATCGTTAGCATATAAACCTTGATCAAAACTCCCTATAAATACAAGAAGTAACTTACATCAAATTACAAATCACTTAGTTTTTATCACTTGAATGTTCATTTTCCATATCATTCATCTTTTATATGTATTTCACATTGTTTTCTGCATATTAAACTATAATCGTTCTCTATAAAATGTGTTTGGGTGTCTGGAACGTTTGGATTATTTGTTATGGGGCAAAAAATATTCAGTCTTGGTCAGATCTTTTGGAACAGATAGAAGTAAAATTATCATATAATACATGTCATTAATACTTTTTAAAATATAATTTTTTTAACATGCCGAGGGCCCATAAAAACAAGCTTCGGGTCAAAAATGGCCTCAGTGCCGCACTTTGGACACACTTGCTAATGCTATATGAGATCTGGAGGGCAAATGTCAACTCACTCCCAGTGTTGCAAAGTCCGTCTGCATTTTGGAGGGAAGCTTTTTGAGGTGAACTCCCCACTGCAAACAATGCATGCATGCACATGTTAAAGCCCACACACAAGCGCTTAAAAGGGCCTCAGGGAGGTGTCAGTGTTTCCATGTGTTTTTCCAAGAGTGTATTTGCAGCAAAGCCAAGAGTGGAGGCCCTGCAGATTTCCTTTGCTCCACAGTGTTATCAAAGCAGATCCTCTGAACTTCTCGCAGATGTGCAAAGCTTCTGTGTAAAGTTCATTGTTCTAATCCTGCTCACATGTCTCTATATCGGCTCCAAAGCTCTCTGAAGCCTCAGTACTGAGAACAGAATCAGAATCAGAATCAGAATCAGCTTTATTGTCATTACACAAGGTAACGAGATTGAGGCCATTCCATACAGTGCGATGTGTGCATGCTAGAAAAACAATGTGCAAATATATAAAAATATAAAAAATGTAGAAGTGCAATGAATATGGTGTGAAATGAATATATACATGAAAAAAAACACACAAAAAAACAGAAGCTTATCTCACTTTTTTCTACCTTCTAAGATAAATATTTTTTACAGTATGAGTGGAATTGGCGCATTCTGTGACTCACTGAACCCTCGACGTCGGCGAACGACGCAGCCAGCTACTCATCATGGGGGGGGGGGGGGCTGAGCGAACGATTCGTTCACCGCGGATTAACGACATGAATCACTCAGTGAACGACAGAATCAGGACTCGCTACTGACACAGAGAACTGATTGTGTCGCGGAGGAGGACGTCACATTGAGGCTCTCGTTCAGTCACTGTGCGCGTCGTTCATTGGGTGCTGAGGGCTTGTGTCGTTCGCGAACTGACACACACCGAGATCTGCCGCTGGGGAAGCTGTTACTGACTGACTCATGATTCGCCGACCTGCACACAGAACTGCTGCTGCAGAAGTGATTCAGGTTCACGTACTTAACTGTGCTGACTGTGGCGCTGTGTCAGTCACTCACTGCCTGGTGTACTGCATGCACAGAGCTGTGTAGGGACTCCCGTTCACCCTATTTGCTGCTTCTCCCGCGAATGTCTGCACTGTACTGTACTACGCACGCCCCCCCCCCTATTTTTTTTGGGGGGGGGGGATTCGGTGAACACATTTTTTGAACGACTCAATTTAAGGAACTGATTCTAGTGATTCAGTACAGTCAAAAGAACTCCCGATCCCATCACTACTGTACATATCCTACCAAGTCAGACCTACACTGTTTCAATATCCATTTCTCTGTTCTCAATTGTTGATGACTGATGATAACAACCAAACCTAACCCCCCCCCTCCACACCCCGGATTGTAAATAATTCAATGTATATACCCTGATGATTATCTTGTGTGATGACTGTATTATGATGATAGTATATATGACAGTATATATCTGTATCATGAATCAATTTAAGCGGACCCCGACTTAAACAAGTTGAAAAACTTATTCGGGTGTTACCATTTAGTGGTCAATTGTACGGAATATGTACTTCACTGTGCAACCTACTAATAAAAGTCTCAATCAATCAAACCAAATGCCGAGAGGCAGTTTTTTCTGTTGGTGCAGCTCTATTTTAAAACCACTATATGTCGCCAAACACCCTAATGCCTTTCCTAATAACAATCGCTGCCAAATAAAACAAACAAACAAAAACTTTTTTAGCACAATGTGTCTGTTTTGAAAGGGGAAACAACAATACATCTCACAATGGCTGAGTTTCAATTGTTAAACTTCAATATGTATACTTTATATACACTCTTTGAGGGTGTGAATTTTGACAGTGTAGTGCCACGACAAATCAAAATTGTGTCGACGCGTACTTACCGCTTCTTTTTCTTTTTGTTCATTTTTAACTGTGAGTCGTCATGTGTTGTTACGTAGCCAATATTATGATTATTAAGACCTGGGTGGTACATTTGTATTGTATGTCACCGGTAAGGTAGAAGTTCATCGCTACACACTCGTCACCATGTTTACAAACACGTGTTGAGTGCAACATCCGGGTACTACTGCAGTGTACTTCTAAATGTGAACGCACTTCTGCACTCAGAATGCCGAAGTGTGTGAATGGAAACACACTTTAAGTCTTTAACATTTGTCAAAGATTAGGCAGAGAGATTTAAAAATTAAAAACAATTACTTAAGGTAAAGCAACGTCTGACTCAACGTCCGAATGACAGACTTTTGTTTTGAGCAGACATTTATGTGATAGACTGTGCCACACCGGCTCCTAGTGTTCATTCCGAGAAGTGCAGCCAAGTATATGTCATTTATGGCTCTTTGAAAGAGACCGGATCTTGAAAACCCGTTCCTATCAAAGAGTTGTTCAAAAGTAATGGCTTGTTGTTATTTGTCTATTTTTATTTTTTTGTTTTAAAGAGGTCACTTTCAAGGAATCAATAACTGGTAGCAGTTATAAAATACGATTTGGATCAAAATAATCACAGATTATATATACAGTAATTATTGGTGAGAAATATTCAGAAATATTTTTAACAATTTCATTTGGTTTATGTTTCTTATTTTAAACGTTCCACAAGGTGGCGCCCTATACCATATGTGCATTGACAATGAGATTTTTCTTCCAAAGTTTTTTTTTAGTACAGATAAGAAATATACACATAATTAAAAAATAATCGTATTTCTACAATTGTATAGAAAAAAAAACTACAATATTTAATAATTTTAGTACCCTACCTGGTACTACTTTACCATTCCCCAACAAAACAATTAACCAGAACAGTTCATCAAAATGCTGTTTTTCAATTTGTGTATACAATTGCTTGCTAATGAACAAATGCATGTAAATTGTAGTACATACAAAAATAAATAATAATAGTAAAAAAATAAAAAATAAAAAAATTTAAAAAAAAAATTAGTACGTTTTTATATTCATTAAGATTCTATTTGAGGTGGTTTATTTTTATTTTTTTATTTTTTTTATTTTTATTTTTTCCATTATTATTATTATTATTATTTTTAATTTTAATGAATTGATTCATCAATCAACAAAACAATACACAACAACACCACAACAATGCAATCCAATTCCAAAACCAAACCCGTCCCAGCAACATTAAGAACAACAATAAACAGAGCAATTGAGAGCAATTGCGGACACACGAATCCAAATGTAGTGAAACAAAAATGAACATTATCGACAACAGCATCAATATTAGTAACAATTTCAAAATAGCAGTGATTAAAAAACCTTCATTGATATTATCATTAAAAACATTAATAAAAAATAATTTAAAAAATTAGAAATGAACAATAGTGTCACAGTGGCTTACACTTGCATCACATCCCATTAGCCATATTTTGGTTCATTTAATAGTTGAGGTGGTTTAGTACATAGGTGTCAAACTCAAATTGTGACCTGGCCTGCCACATCATTTTATATGTCCCACCAAAGCCTGAAAATAATAAGTGTCTATACTAATAACAATACAATAGGCGTGGTGCTTTTCTTAAAAAAATGTACTCTATTTTAACAGAAGAAAAATACATGTACTGCATGCAATTGCTTATTTTTTATATTTTGTTATGATCCAATAATGCAACAAATATTGCATTATCATGCATTCCAAACTTTTTGTTAAATATCTGCTTGACACATTATTTCAAGGCAAGTTATCAATACATTGTATGTACAGTGTTAAATTCCAACAGATTTTGCACAAAAATGTAACTCTAAAAAAACCTGAGATACCGTTTGTTTTCCCATTTATATTAATACACCGTAAATAAAACAACCGTAGATTTCACCCAAAGTGATATTTTTTTTTTTTTTTCATACTGTAAAATACAAAATACATTTTTGACACCCCTGGTTTAGTAGATATCATATAGTAAAGTGCAGATAAATACATTTATACGTTAAAATGGTAACAATGACTGGCTAATAATTACATAACTTGAAAAAAAAAATCTTATACTTTCATCCAACGTGATGTGGCTTGTGACAGGGTCGGTGCTGTGTGTTCTACACGCAGCCACAAGGGGGCAATATGCCTTCAATTGTATGACCAACCTTAATCTGCTTGAACTATCTTTGATTATATGAACCCTTTTAACTAGGCTCAATAAAAAGTGAGCTCCCAAATGGCTCCTTGGATTATTTTATTGCAATGCCAACAATCATGTAAGGTTACGAGGTTGTGTCGACTGTATAAACTATATTTGATCGTCGGTCATTTTACTGATGATGCCTTGCAGCAAAAAGGTTGATTGTTCGTTTCTGGACTTTGTTTGTGATGTTTGCATGTTCTCCCTAAAGTTGAATGTCATAGCCAAACCACATGGTTTGTAAATCATTGCATTGATCAAATGAACCAAAACAGTAAGAATGAAAGTAAAACAAAAATAAAACATTAACTGGCCTATTTCAGGGAAATACATCTCTGCTCGGTGAGCATAACATATGAATTCTAAGCAAGTTCCACTTCATTGTCATCACTCTACAAAAAAGAGCTGACAAAATATAAGGTAAAAAGATTAGATTATATATTTTTAAAATATTCAAAACTAGTGAAATTATCTGACCATGCAGGTAGTTAATTTTACTTAATAAGACATCCTAAATTAAGAAGTCTCCATTCTAATTCATCCCAAAGGTGTTCTATCGGGTTCAGGTCAGGACTCTGTGCAGGCCAGTCAAGTTCATCCACACCAGATTCTGTCATCCATGTCTTTATGTTAGCTTGCTTTGTGGACTGGTGCACAGTCATGTTGGAAGAGGAAGGGGCCCGCTCCCAACTGCTCCCACAAGGTTGGGAGCATGGAATTGTCCAAAATGTTTTGGTATCCTGGAGCATTCAAAGTTCCTTTCACTGGAACTAAGGGGCCAAACCCAACTCCTGACAAACAACCCCACACCATAATTCCTCCTCCACCAAATTTCACACTCGGCACAATGCGGTCCGAAATGTACCGTTCTCCTGGCAACCTCCAAACCCAGACTTGTCCATCACATTGCCAGATGGAAAAGTGTGATTCATCACTCCAGAGAACGCGTCTCCACTGCTCTAGGGTCCAGTGGCGGCGTGCTTTACACCAGTGTTTTACAACCACTGTGCAGCGGCACAATAGTGTGCCGTGAGATAGTCTGGTGTGCCGTGGGAGATTCTCTAATTTCACCTATTTGGGTTAAAAATATGTTTTGCAAACCATTAATTATAGTCTGCAAATGATGTGTTGTTGTTGAGTGTCGGTGCTGTCTAGAGCTCGGCAGAGTAATTGTGTAATTCTCTTCCATATCAGTAGGTGGCAGCCGGTAGCTAATTGCTTTGTAGATGTGGGAAACAGCAGGAGGCAGGGTGCAGGTAAAAAGGTGTCTAATGCTTAAACCAAAAATAAACAAAAGGTGAGTGCCCCTAAGAAAAGGCATTGAAGCTTAGGGAAGGCTATGCAGAACGAAACTAAAACTGAACCGGCTTCAAAGTAAACAAAAACAGAATGCTGGACGACAGCAAAGACTTACTGTGGAGCAAAGACGGTGTCCACAATGTACATCCGAACATGACAATCAACAATGTCCCCCCAAAGAACGATAAAACCAACTGAAAAATGTTTGATTGCTAAAACAAAGTAGATGCGGGAAATATCGCTCAAAGGAAGACATGAAACTAGAGATGTCCGATATTATCGGCCGTTAAATGCTTTAAAATGTAATATCGGAAATTATCGGCATCGTTTTTTTAATTATCTGTATCGTTTTTATTTTTTTTATTTTTTATTAAATCAACATAAAAAGCACAAGATACACTTACAATTAGTGCACCAACCCAAAAAACCTCCCTCCCCCATTCACACTCATTCACACAAAAGGGTTGTTTCTTTCTGTTATTAATATTCCTGGTTCCTACATTATATATCAATATATATCAATACAGTCTGCAGGGATACAGTCCATAAGCACACATGATTGTGCGTGCTGCTGGTCCACTAATAGTATACCTTTAACAGTTAATTTTACTCATTTTCATTAATTACTAGTTTCTATGTAACTGTTTTTATATTGTTTTACTTTCTTTTTTATTGAAGAAAATGTTTTTAATTTATTTATCTTACTTTATTTAATGTATTATTTAATTTTTATTTTTTTTGAATGACCTTATCTTCACCATAACTGGTTGTCCAAATTAGGCATAATAATGTGTTGATTCCATGACTGTATATGTCAGTATCGGTTGATATCGGTATCGGTAATTAAGAGTTGGACAATATTGGAATATCGGATATCGGCAAAAAGCCATTATCGGACATCCCTACATAAAACTGCTACAGGAAAATACCAAAATAAGAGAAAAAGCCACCAAAATAGGACCGCAAGACGAGAACTAAAACACTACACACAGGAAAACAGCAAACAAGTCCAAATAAGTCAGGGTGTGATGTGACAGGTGGTGACAGTACACCTACTTTGAGACAAGAGCTATAGTGATGCATGCTTGGTTATGCGTTAAAGTCATATCCAACAATTGCGACAACGACTTTTTACTGTCAACTGAGTTTTGTTTTTTGATGATTTCTGCTAGTGGTGTGCCTCCGCATTCTTTCAACGTCAAAAAAGGTTGAAAAACACTGCTTTACACCACTGCATCAAACACTTTGCATTGGACTTAATAATGTATGGCTTAGATGCAGCTGCTCGGCCATGGAAACCCATTCCGTGAAACTCTCTGCGTACTGTACGAGGGCTAATTGGAAGGTCACATGAAGTTTGGAGCTCTGTAGCAACTGACTGTGCAGAAAGTCTTTGCACTATGCGCTTCAGCATCCGCTGACCCCTCTCTGTCAGTTTACATGGCCTACCACTTTGTGGCTGAGTTGCTGTTGTTCCCAAACTCTTCCATTTTCTTATAATAAAACCCACAGTTGACTTTGGAATATTTAGGAGCGAGGACATTTTTGCACAGGTGGCCTCCTATGACAGTTCCACGCTGGAAATTACTGAGCTCCTGAGAGCGGCCCATTCTTTCACAAATGTTTGTAGAAACAGTCTCCATGCCTAAGTGCTTGATTTTATACACCTGTGGCCGGGCCAAGTGATTAGGACACCTGATTCTGATCATTTGGGATGGGTGGCCAAATACTTTTGGCAATATAGTGTTTGTCCTGTTTAAGACATGTTATTGGTTGTTGTCACAGTAGCAAGCACACCCAATTGCTGCCTTGCAGCAAGAAGTGTTGAGGGTTAATTTCTGGACTTTGTTTGTGATGTTTGCATGTTCTCCCTAAAGTTGAACATCAAAGCCAAAACACATATTGTGTAAATCATTGCTTTGATACAATGAACCAACACAGTAAGAATGAAAGTAAAACATAAACATATGACATAACATGTGAATTTTAAGCAAATTCCGCTTTTTCTTGATCTTTTTTTATTTTATTTTTTTACTTTAATACAACATTCTGAAAGACGGCTCAAACTCATCAGGCGAGGAAGTCGAATAAAATGCATTGGAAGTTGCATTAATTAAACCACAGTCACATTAAAAGTGTTGACAGTGAATAACTTCATTGTCATCACTCTACAAAAAAGAGCTGACAAAGATAAGATAAGATAAAAAGATTACATTTTAGGGGGCGAAATACTAAAAACAAGTGAAATTATCTGGCCATGTAGGTAGTTAATTTTACTTAATAAGACATCCTAAATTAAGATTTGTAAATCTAAAAATTAGCGGGACTTTTAAAATAAAAATAAGTATTTTATTCTGAAAACAATTATTATTCAACTTGCAATTGTGAAAATAAGCATGCTCGAGATGTTACAGATTCTTTAAACAAGATTTTATTAGGGAAAACCAAATTATCTGTTTTGAATTAATTTTTATTTATTTTATTTAAAAAAAAATGTTTTAACTAGAATAAACAAAATATAATAATTCATTCTAAAATTAAGATAAAGTCAATGACTAAAAATAATCAAATAGTTCTTAAAACTCAGGAAATCTCGAGACCACATGTGTCAAACTCAAGGCCCGGGGGCCAAATCTGGCCCGCCACATCATTTAATGTGGCCCGTGAAAGCCTAAAAATAATATGCGTTAACAAAATGCTTAATATTTTCTTATTCTTATTCTTATTCTTATTCTTACTCTTATTTATTTCCCTTTTGACATTAAAAATCATGTACTGCATGCAGTTTCATATCTTTTAAAATTAAATATTATCAACATCAAAATATTATATTATCATGTATTCAAAAAATTTTGGGGGGGGGTAAAATAAAGATAAATACTGTACTTAAATATCTGCTTGACTTATGATTTCAAAAAGAATTATCAATGAAATTGTAGACTGTAAAATTGACAATAGATTTTACGGTTATATTCCGCCGACTTGAGTTTTTTACCGTAAAATCAACTTTGGTACTGTTTTTTTCCATATACAGTAAGACACTAAAACATTAAAAAACTAACCAAAAAAAACCCATTGAAACAACAAGATTTTATGGTAAAAAAACAACAACCTGGCAGCTCTGTTGCTTGAATTTTACTGCTAAAAACAGTGGTATTGTTTTTCCATGCTCCATCTGTTCAATTTTTTTATATGCTTTAAAAAAAAACACTGCTTTTACTGTAAAATTCTGGTGACTGAGCTGCCAGTTTTTAAAGTAAAATTTTAAGATTTTTTTTGCAGGTTATGTAAAAAAAATATTGGTAATGTATTATTTGAATTGAATTGAAGTATTTATTTCAAACCTGCACAGTACAACAACACATTTTATTTTTTTACATCATTGCAGAGATATTTGTGCAAGGCTTGAAAAGGGGTTGGATGAAGCAAATGCTTATAATATCCCAACCCCTCTCACTCATTCCACATTTAACATAAACAATATATTACAAGAACAATACCATACAAGAAAACTCCTGTACACAAACAATACAATAGTACCACTGTTAGTATGAGACAAGACAAGACGACACACACACACACACACACACACACACACACACACACACACACACACACACACACACACACACACACACACACACACACAGGCCCAAACACTCTCCGACCATATACCTCTCTCTCATCGCTCTGTGCTGAGGGCATCACTCTCTTTCCTCCTCGTATTTCTTCAGTACTTCTTTTTTTAAACAGTGTTTTAAATTGAATCATGTTAGAACACGTTTTTAACTCGTCCCCTAAGTTGCACTGAAATGCACATTGATTTTAAAGTTGTTCTAAATTTAGGCAAATATAATTTGTTGTTTCCTCTTAGACTGTAACTATGGTGAGCATCTCTATCCTGGAATAGGTTCTGTATATTGGATGGTAGAGAGTTTTGGGATGCCCTAAACATAATTTGAGTAGTTTTAAAGTTAATCACATTGTGCAGTTTAAGTTGCTTTAACTCCATGAATAGTGGATTTTAGGGATGTCCCGATCCGATATTTGGATCGGATCGGCTGCCGATATTTGCCAAAAATTGCGTATCGGCAAGGCCTGGGAAAATGCCGATCCAGATCCAGTTTAAAAAAAAACAACTCCGGTCCGTGTTTTCCAACGCACCGATTTAAATAGTACATTCCACTTTTCTGCTGCTCCGTAATTTCCGTTCCGCATTTTCCAGCACACCTTCAACACATCCACAATTCTCACGCAGTTGCTTTTAGCTGCTGGCTCTTCTCACACTTTCCTGTGTCTCCCTCTCACAGACAGACAAGCGCACCTTCTTACACACGTCACATACTGTCACGACATACGTCACACACTGTCACGACATACGTCACATACTGTCACGTCATACGTCACATACGTATACGTCCTCTCCCAGCAGAGAGGTAGCAGCATGGCTAACGTTAGCTGTGATGCTAGCGCAGCCGTGCGAGCAACGCTCCCTCTAAGGTGCTCGCATATCAAACTCTTTTGGCTGTCTTTTTGACACTTACATCCGGCGCCCCCCTCCACACCCTGGATTATAAATAATGTCAATAATTCAATGTGATTATCTTGTGTGATGACTGTATTATGATGATAGTATATATCTGATAGTATATATCTGTATCATGAATCAATTTAAGTGGACCCCGACTTAAACAAGTGTAAAAACTTATTGGGGTGTTACCATTTAGTGGTCAATTGTACGGAATATGTACTTCACTGTGCAACCTACTAATAAAAGTCTCAATCAATCAATCAAAACACATAGAATCATCATACTGCTGTGATTATATGCATCAAGTGTTCATTCAAGGCTAAGGCAAAATATCCAGATATATATTGTGTATCGCAATATGGCCTTAAAATATCTCAATATTAAAAAAAGGCCATATCGCCCAGCCCTAGTTCAATGATGCCATTTCTGTTTGTCATGTATAATTTTGTCTATTTTGTGTTTATCCTTGAATAAACAGGTCAGTTTCTTGTTACAAACCATTGTGTATTATTCAAACTCCCCTAATTCAGCTGGCTAGTTGTTATCAAGAGTACTAAAACCCTTTTCAACATGATTCTGACAACTAAGTAGGCTAAATAACTTTAAACTTTAATACATGCTCGGATAGGCCAGTATCGGTCAGTATCGGTATCGGTCAGTATCGGTATCGGATCAAAAATGCAAAAACAATATCGGTATCGGATTGGAAGTGCAAAAACCTGGATCGGGACATCCCTAGTGGATTTAATGATGTCTGTAGTGAACATTGGACACAATCCTAATGGCCTTTTTCTGCAGAGTGACTAAAGGCTGTAGATGGGATTTATAACAATTTCCCCAGACTTCAACACAATAGTTTAAATACGACATAATAAATGAATGATACAATAACAGCAGAGCATTGGTGTTCAATAAATGACATGATCTCCTCATCATTCCAACACATTTAGCAACTTTTGTCCTCAGGTAACTTATATGAGGCTTCCATGAGATATTTTCATCTATTACCACTCCTAAGAACAGGGCTGTCAAACTCAAATACAGAGTGGGCTAAAATTTAAAACTGAACAAAGCCAAGGTTGAACAAATTAACCTTTTAATAGGGACCCAAACAAGTTTTGCATTAAATATTAAAAACAAGCAAGGCTTATATAACTTTATAGTGACATGCAAAATCGAGTTTCAAATAATAATAATAATTAAAAAATATCAATGGCATATCAAATACAATTTAAATAAAAATTGAATGTCTCTTTTCTATTTAAATATCAACATTAACTTTTTCCACAGGCTAATAAATTTGAAAATAAAATAACAATGAATAAATCAACCATTCAAGACTATAAACTGCTCAGTTTGCAACACACTGATCTAATCTGATGTGCCCAAGCCAGATACCTGCCATCTTTTCTTGGATACTAGTTCATTAATGTCGGGGCTCAGGGCTTTGAGCTGTAATGTTGTGTCGTTCGCGAACGATTCGTTCGAACGAACGAATCCTTTGCGTGAACGTACTGAACCGAATCACTTCAAGAACTGATTCGTTCCTTTCTCAGTTCATGCCGGTATGAGTGGAACTGGCGCATTCTGTGACTCACTGAACCCTCGACGTCGGCGAACGACGCAGCCAGCTACTCATCATGGGGGCAGGGGGAGGGACTGAGCGAACGATTCGTTCACCGCGGATTAACGACATGAATCACTCAGTGAACGACAACGCTCTCGCTCTCTGCTCTGCTTGCCCCAATGCCGCGAGTGATATGTTTCATGCCATTGGCATCCGTTCTCCATTCATTCGCCAAGCTAACGGCTAATGTTGACTCAAGCCACATGAGAACAAACACACACACACGCCCCGTCCCCATTATCTCAACACATAAAGTTATGAGAGTAGAGGAGACAGAAAGAAAGTCAGTGCAGGGCAAGGCTGAGCAGCAGCGACGCGAGGGGGAGGGGCGGGGGGTAAAGTGTACGGCAGGCTGTTTCTTGGCCCTAGACGTGTGAATGTTGTCTGTCTATCTGTGTTGGCCCTGTGATGAGGTGGTGACTTGTCCAGGGTGGACCCCGCGGTCCCCGCCTTCCACCCGATTGTAGCTGAGATAGGCTCCAGCGCCCTCCGTGACCCCGAAGGGAATAAGCGGTAGAAAATGGATGGATGGATGGATGGAAAATAAAAATAATAACTAATGTATGTATAAATACATAGACTATTATTTACGCAGTTCTTGTAACAAAAATAATCGGCTCAGCTCATCCAAAGTCAGCCAGCTTGTATTTTTAAATGCAAATCTGGAGTAGGGGCAAGATCTTTGGATGAAAATACCTTGAAAGAGAACATAATGTGCAAGAACAATCTTTCCTTTGTTTGACACTTTTGGTGTGTGTGTGTGTGTGTGTGTGTGTGTGTATTTAGTTTCTTGATTTTTATATTATTTAAGCTATTTATTTTATTTTTTATTGCATATTTAAGTTGATATTTCCATTTGTATATTTTTAAATGTAAGCTACAGAAATTTTAGTTTTAATGTTGGCATTTCTGGCACTTGGTTTAATATTTGTTTTGTTTTATTTAAGGTAGCCTATTTATTTTCTTTTTGTTTGCACATTTAAGTTGATATTTTCTTTGTTATATTTTTAAACGTAGGCTACAGAACATTTAGTTTTTATGTTGGCATTTCTGGCTCTTAATTTATTTGTTTTATTTTGAAGGTATTTATTTTCTTTTTGTTTGCATATTTAAGTTTACATTTTCTTTGCTACAGAACATTTAGTTTTTATGTTGGCATTTGTTAAGGGTTTCTTAATTTAATATTTGTTTTTGCACTTAACAAACAAGGCCCATTTATTTAACTGTTGATTGCAAGCATTTTAGTAGGCTATAACTATTTTTTTTCTCCCACTTTTATTTATTTCTTATTTTCATTTCAGTGCAATAAAACATATTTAACAACCAAGACATTTAGTCACACTTTGTTTATTGGACAGGCCGGAAACGCACACACAGTGTTTTTAAAAGTAACAGAATCTCTACTACAGCTGCAATGTCTGTTTGCGAACGTCAAGGGAAGTCTGTCAGGGCAGAGAGCGATTCACGTCTGTCGCCCTCTGGCCCACAGAACTGTAGCTGAGTGATTCAGGTTCGCTTCACGAACCTACAAGAACTGACTGGTTGTCGCTGAGGACGTGATTCAGGTTCGCGCTGCACTCAGTCACTCATTCAGAATCAGGACTTGCGAACCTACTGACACAGAGAACTGACTGTGTCGCGGAGGAGGCCGTCACATTGAGGATCTCGTTCAGTCACTGTGCGTGTCGTTCATTGGGTGCTGAGGGCTTGTGTCGTTCGCGAACTGACACACACCGAGATCTGCCGCTGGTGAAGCTGTTACTGACTGACTCGTGATTCGCCGACCTGCACACAGAACTGCTGCTGCAGAAGTGATCCAGTGATTCGGTGAACACATTTTTTGAACGAATCAATTTAAAGAACTGATTCTAGTGATTCAAAAGAACTGCCGATCCCATCACTATTGAGCTGAGGCAACTCTCATTATCCAACAAAGTTGTTCATCAGTCATTATACCTCGTATTCCACAGTCTTGGGGGCTGTCGTCACGTCCACTTTTCAACCCTTCTAACAACGTGCCCACCCAGTCACAACAGATGAGCGGCTTCTGTACGCGTCGCACACACACACACGTAAATGCAACGCATACTTCATCAACAGCGATACAGTTTACACTGAGAGTGGCCGTATAAGCAACTTTAACATTGTTAGAAATATACGCCACACTGTGAATCCACACCAAACAAGAATGACAAACACATTTTGGGAGAACATCCGCACAGTAACACAACATAAACACAACAGAACAAATACCCAGAACCCTTTGCAGCACCAACTCTTCCGGGACGCTACAATATACACCCCCGCTACCTCCAAAACCCCCCCCCACACACACACCTTGTAGCGTCCCGGAAGAGTTAGTGCTGCAAAGGGTTTATACTGGCACCCTCAGTGTAACCTGTATCGCTGAAGATCAAGTATGCGTTGCATTCACTTCTGTGTGCGTGTCAAAGTGACTGGGCCGGCACTCGTTGGACTGGACTAAAAGGGGACGTTACAATTCTTGGGAGGGGCACTGAAATTTGGGAAGGTTTGGCAAGTATGAGAATGAACGGTGTACCGCGGCACCGCGGCACCGCCACTGTATATAATCGACGGGCCAGCCCTAGTGTAGTGATGGGATCGGCAGTTCTTTTGACTGTACTGAATCACTAGAATCAGTTCCTTAAATTGAGTCGTTCAAAAAATTTGTTCACAGCTTCCCCAGCGGCAGATCTCGGTGTGTGTCAGTTCGCGAACGACACAAGCCCTCAGCACCCAATGAACGACGCGCACAGTGACTGAACGAGAGCCTCAATGTGACGTCCTCCTCCGCGACACAGTCAGTTCTCTGTGTCAGTAGGTTCGCGAGTCCTGATTCTGTCGTTCACTGAGTGATTCATGTCGTTAATCCGCGGTGAACGAATCGTTCGCTCAGTTCCTCCCCCAGCCCCCATGATGAGTAGCTGGCTGCGTCGTTCGCCGACGTCGAGGGTTCAGTGAGTCACAGAATGCGCCAGTTCCACTCATACCGGCATGGTCGCGGCGGAGCTCAACTGAACTGAGAAAGGAACAAATCAGTTCATGAAGTGATTCGGTTCAGTACGTTCACTCAAAAGATTCGTTCGTTTGAACGAATCGTTCGCGAACGACACAACATTATTCTGTGTGCGTGTCAAAGCCGCACATATTATGTGACTGGGCCAGCACTCGTTGGACTGGACTAAAAGGGGACGTTACAATTCTTGGGAGGGGCACTGAAATTTGGGAAGGTTTGGCAAGTATGAGAATTAGCGGTGTACCGCGGCACCGCCGCTGTATATAATCGGCGGGCCAGCTCTAGTGTTAATTTGATACGCCTCACGGGCAAGTGAAATTACACGGCGGGCCAGAGTTTGACACCCATGCCTAAGAGTGAATTTTGTTGAACATATTCTATTGGTGTATCATCAATAACAATCCTGATGGGTATATTACTTTTGCGATTGCTGAAGAGCATGATTTTGGTCTTCTTTAAATTCAGAGACAATTTGTTCGTATTAAACCAAGTTTTTAACTTGATCATCTCCTCAGTTACAGAGGCCAGAAGTTGCTTCACGTTGTCACCTGCACATGTAATGGTTGTATCGTCAGCAAAGAGGATGAACTTCAGCAGTGTTAATACTTTACATATTTCGTTGATGTACATGTGTGTTATTGTTTGTGCTATTGCACCGTCTTTCGGACGAGTTCGCTCACTGCAGGTGCTGCTGGTTGAAAAATGTATTTCCTGTTTCGCACCTTGAACCGGAAGTACAGCCGCTCATAGCCTTTCTGCTTGAAAAGATTCTTCATTTATCCTGCCAAGCAACATTTGTAAGTTTTAGAATATAACTAAAACAATTCATACTTACTTAACCGTCCCATGTGTGATGTCTGTAGGAGTGTTTTTCATGCATATTTTTGCGTGATATCATAATGTAATCAAGCTAGCATTGTTAGCACCAGCGAATATGCTAACAAATTTACGAGTGTCTGTGTTCGTATTATTAATTTACTTAGCATTCTTTTTGTATTGTTTCAGTTTCGTAAATTCAGCATTGAGTCTGTTTAGCTGATTGGAGAGCTATTCCGCAGCAAGTGACGATGACTTCTGTTTTGTTTGATGAGTCGTTTTACTGCCGTGTTACAGGCACCGTTTGGAAATAATTAAGGTATGTAAATAAACATTTACTAAATATTTCGTACCGGTATATATCAGTGGTTAATGGTTCGGTAATATATAAAAATAAAATATTTATTCCTTCTAAAATTTGGTGGGTGTGGCTTAAATACTGGTGCACTTTACAGCCTGGAAAGTACAGTAGACAGTAGGGTTGGCTTTTGTTTAGTTATTGTGTACTATTGTCTTTGATTTTCTATTGATTGTTTTTCTGCTGATAATAATTGTGATGAAAAATAGAAAAACTGGACAATCACATGACTGGGGTAAACGACTTCACACAAAGTAGGAATCGTTTATTATGAATTGAATGTTTTGTGAGAAAATTATAGAATCATGAAAAAAACAACTACAACACACCCCAAGTATTTCGTTGCACCACCTTTGGTTTTTTTAAGAGTTTGCACTATCTGAGGCATGAACTTCAGCGCATGACAAACAGTACTCTTCATCAACCTTGCTTCAACCTTCTCTGATTGCTGTTCTCACATCAGCTTTGCAGTTTAGAGTCTTGTCATGAACCATTTTCTTGATTGATGTTCCATTGGATTGAGATGCGGGCCATTTGCAGCTCATGACATGCACTATAAAGTTAGGTGTAGATATAAAATTAGATAAAGGTTCCAAAAGGAAAGGACACTCTCAAAGCACATGGTATTATTTAGTCCCGTGCAACTCATGTACGTTGTAAAAGGACACAAACAGTAAGAATGAAACTGACTTTATTGCATTTATCTTGTCTCAGAAATGATCAAACAGGTCAGAAAACAGATTATCTTGTCAATTTTACAAGCTGAAATATATTGTAACGGGACGGCGTGGCGTAGTTGGGAGAGTGGCCGTGCCAAGAACTTGAGGGTTCCTGGTTCAATCCCCACCTTCTACCAACCTAGTCACGTCCGTTGTGTCCTTGAGCAAGACACTTTACCCTTGCTCCTGATGGGTCGTGGTTAGGGCCTTGCATGGCAGCTCCCGCCATCAGTGTGAATGTATGGGTGAATGTGGAAATAGTGTCAAAGTGCTTTGAGTACCTTGAAAGTAGAAAAGCGTTATACAAGTATAACCCATTTACCATATAATAGTCACTTCCATATTTGAACACCATTAAAGGGCAACTGCACTTTTTTTGGCATGTTGCCTGTCGTTCATAATCATTATGAAAGACATGACCACAAATGTTTTTTGTTTTTTTTAATAAATGTAAATAAAAGTCCACTTACAGCATAGTCAATAGGAGGTCCTCTAAACAACCAAAAAGTGCCAACATAACACAGTCCAATTATTTATAGCGGCACCGTGATTACTAGCGTGTGTTTACATCAATTAGTGGTAAGGTGCTTCCTCGCTTCCTTTGCCTGTGAAAGTGTATTGTGGATCATAAATAATGCCTCTCGTCTGGATAGTAGAAGGATGAGGACATATTCCGACAAGTTGGCACACTTTGACAGCCAATTTAGACCCAGGAATTGCGAGAACGACAGAAAAAGACGCTTGGTTTCAACCAGTGACGTGCGGTCACTAGAGGCAGGTGAGGCGGGGCCTCACCTGCCATCCTGGAAAGAAAAAAAATGTAAAAATAAAATAAAAAAATAAAATAAATTGTATATGTATCCAGTGATTATACTATAAAGTTATTTTCCATTTAACTTCACCAGTTTTAGATTATTTTTATTCAAAATCGCTGAATTTTCACATTTGCCGTTCAAATACTGAGAAGAGACGGTGCGGTGAACAGCAGCCAGTTGAGGCACGTCACTCAGTGCTGCAACATGGATTGCGGACTGCTGGTCTGCTGTGCAGTGAGACCGTATTGCTATATGAACTATATTATACATTTCCATAGTTTAGTTAGCTGAGGTATATAATGTACAGTGTATTTTGTCAACAACTGTATGTGTGTAAAGTATTTCTTGTGCTGAGCGATCATAAAACTGCTGCGAAGACGCACTGGCTGAGGCTCGCGTAACCCCGCCTCCTGGTGCCGGTTAAGGCACCTCCGCCGCAGACTGCACCCCCCGACGAGAGCGCCACACCAACCAAAGCCCACACCCAAACCCTCCACATGCAAGACCAAATCCACCCAAAAAAAGTCATTTAACAAGAAGCCAAAAAGTGCAAAAACAACATTGCTCGCGCCGGAGAAGCCGTGAACGACTGCAGGGACACAACATTAGGTACACTTGCAGACTGCAGCACGGATTTCATATTTTATTCATTCACAACTCCTCCAACACGAACACCACTGTTCTCGCACTTATAAGTAAAGGTAAGACCATAATAACGTTTTTTTTAATTAAATGTGCTTTTTTGTGTGCTACAGTTTGTATGTGTAAAGTTAAAGTTAAGTTAAAGCAAGGGCGTCACTAGCTTTTAAGGACAGGGGGGGCTTTGCCCTCAAGAGATGCACAGGATGCGAGCGAATGTTACGCACGAGCACAAAACTTCACAAACGGCTAACAAAGACTTAGAAATTATTCATTGTTATTATTATTTTTTTTTTTAAATGCACGGGACGAAATGAAATGCTCCCCGGGACGATGGCTTTTAACCATATATTTTCTTTTTCTTTTTATGTATTTATTCATTTTACATTTTATATTAAATGTCTTGGTTTTTCCTCCCTCTGAAAATCCTATTAAATGTTTAACAAGCCATCCTATAATAATAAAACAGCTATTAATGTAACAATACAATAAAACAAATATATTTAATGATGTTTTTTCATTATTTTAACAATAGGCTTATGTATATTACTTTATATAGATTCTACAAGAAACACAAAACTTAAAAAATAAATGATTTACAATTGCACACACAAGGTTTTGTGCAGCTTCATTCATTGTAAAGGAAGATAATGTGCTTCGTACACCTGCAGGACCGCAAGCAAGGTCGCAGAGAAAATGCGGGCTGGAATTTGAGTGATGTGGGCATTTTCTATATGAACAAGTGGAATGGATTGGATACCGACGCACTAAAGGGGCTCTCTACCTTACGCTACGAAGTGAGGGGAAACTGAGTGAATAATAACAGGTTATATGATTATTTATTTAAACTCATATTTGGGCCACTTTATAAAAAAAAACAAAAAAACACCAAATGATTTAGGGAGGCTTAAGAATATTTTAGGGGGGCTTGAGCCCCCCTAAAATAGGCCTAACAACGCCAATGAGTTAAAGTACCAATGATTGTCACACACACACTAGGTGTGGTGAAATTTGTCCTCTGCATTTGACCCATCCCCTTGATCACCCCCTGGGATGTGAGGGGAGCAGTGGGCAGCAGCGGCGCCACGCCCGGGAATAATTGTTGGTGATTTAACCCCCAATTCCAACCCTTGATGCTGAGTGCCAAGCAGGGAAGAATGCTGGTATGAGCTTTTAAACATAACCCGTTAACTGCTGCCAATCAAATGGTGAATAAGATACTCTTTAGGGTTCATATGTTTATAAATCTCACTGAAGTCAGTGCCTCACCAGTCATGAACCTCACCGCACGTCACTGGTTTCAACCCCTTTTTCTTTGCGAGGATAATTGATGATATGGAGATAGAAAGGGTGTATACAACAAAATTTTGGGGAATCTATATAGATGATAAATTAAATTGGAAACTGTACATGGGGCGGCGTGGCGAAGTTGGTAGACCCCCCTGTCCTCCGTTACTGGGGTTCAATCCCCACCTTCTACCATCCTAGTCAAGTCCGTTGTGTCCTTGGGCAAGACACTTCACCCTTGCTCCTGATGGCTGCTGGTTAGCGCCTTGCATGGCAGCTCCCGCCATCAGTGTGTGAATGTGTGTGTGAATGGGTGAATGTGGAAATACTGTCAAAGCGCTTTGAGTACCTTGAAGGTAGAAAAGCGCTATACAAGTATAACCCATTTATCATTTACATAAATATACTTAAGACAAGGATGGCAAAAAATATTGCTATGTTACATAAAATCAAAAACTCCGTAAATCAAAAGGCTCTTAACATGTTATATAATTATTTCGTACTCCCTTATCTTAATTATTGTGTTAAAATCTGGGGTAACAATTACAAAACAAACATCAACTCTATATTCTTACTTCAAAAGAAAGCAATTAGAATTGTTAATTATGCAGATTATCATGACCATACCAATGCTCTGTTTATGAAATTAAAAACATTAAAACTGCACGATCTTGTTGACCTCAACACTGCTATTGTGACGTACAAAGCTCATAACCAAATGCTTCCTCGGTGTCTACAGGAGAGGTTTAAACCCAGAGAGAATCCCTATGACCTCAGAGGTTCCGCTGTCTTCCAGAAAGCTAAGATAAGAACGAGCTTAAAAAGTAGATGTGTTTCTGTCAGGGGGGTTCAACTGTGGAACAGCTTGGATGATTCCTTAAAATGTTCCAGTTCCATTCACACATTTAAAAAACACTTTAAGACCAATGTCTTGAAAAAATATATCACTCTTGAATCAACACAGTAGTTAATACTATGATCAATGTTAATTAAAATACTAAATGTGGGATATAAATAATAATGGAAGTATAATTGTTTGTATATAGTATATAAATAGGTACAAAGGTTTAACACGTGTACAAGGATATTTCACATACCTTTACTGTGTATATAATTGAACTGTGTTTATGTTGTGTATAATGTGTATTTATTATAATATGTTGTACAAAAGACATTTCATAATTTTCGGAAGTTCATCTTGTACTTGACATTGTTTATAGGGTTAGGCGCAATAGGTGTTCAACTTCAGCCTAAACCCTTTCGGTCTGCAACATTTTCATTTTTCAATCTATGAATGTACAGCTGTTTGTTTATTTTGTTGACGATTGACCGAAGAATAATAAACTATAATAAACTATAACTATAATGAGTCATTCTTCATCTAAACGGGAATATAACAGGATTCTAGCAGTCGGCATCCCAATGACAGCGGACATTGTACAGTAAGTGATGTTTTATTATGTTTGTTGGAGTAAATAATAATCAGTGATGTTGTTAAAAAAACAAAACTTTGTGATGTGTTTTTTAAAATTAATGTGCCGCGTATGTTTACAATGATTAAAATATTACATGTTACTAGAAATGTGCCCATTACTACATTACAAATATACTTATATCATGTATATAAAATCTTAATGGAGGTGTTTGGATGTTTTTTTAAGGGCTTTATTGGCAGAATAGAGTGCCTCACATCGGCTCCATTGTAAGCAGACTTTTGATCACATTTATGTAATATTTGGAAATACATTCGTTGTCATGTCTTTCATAATGATTGTGAACAATGAGCAAAATTTAAAAAAAATAAGAGCAGTACCCCTTTAACCTCTTAAGGCCCAAGCTGTATGTTTACATGCTTTTTTTTATTTCTCTTTGCTATTTGGCCTTATTGGACCCTAATTAGAATAAAAACTAAAAATCATATTTTGATATGATGTACTTAGTCCATAAGTACACAAACGTGTACTTCATGTGTAGTGACATGCTAATTTTTATTTTTACACTCCAAATTCCATTGTATTTTATACTCTTCTGACACCACCACATAGCAGTATAAATGTCCATTTGTTGGCATAAGACCCCAATTCAGTAGTGTACACAATTTTGGAAATAAGAGCTAAAAGGTGCTGTCCACGCATGTGGCCACTAAGGCCTTTGGAGGTTAAGGTTGTACAGTTTGGAATCAAAGATGTATTCAATTTCAGCAACACTGTCACGACGCGGAGTTCTACTCGCGTCTTTTTGGCATCTGGAGCTGCCGGCACCTCCGCTGACAGCGCGCTCAGACACGCCCCTGCATGCAACACACCCACGCAGCAACAAGCCTGCGGACATTCAGTAATCAACACACCTGGACTTGATGAAGGGGAGCGGCATAAAGACCAGCGGACCTGAGGAACCTTTGCCAGAACGTCGCTAACCTTCCAGTAAGCATCACGTCTGGCATCCCTTTTCCCAGTGATTTCCTCGCCCTTGTTTTGCTCTCTCTTTCTCCATGTTTTCCCTTGGTTCATGCTAGTGATGGGTTGATGAAGCGTTTCGACACATTGCAAAACTGTATTGATACTGTGTTGATACTGTGTCACTAAATACTGACACCTGCTGGACATTAAAAATCCCTACAGGCAACCTATGGACCGATTTAACTGACACTGATTTTATGCCCTAGTACAGGGGTCACCAACCTTTTTGAAACCAAAAACTACTTCTTGGGTACTGATTAATGCGAAGGGCTACCAGTTTGATACACACTTAAATAAATAAATATATTGTCATTTGTAAGTTACACGTAAGTGTGATTTAAACAAGAATAGCTAAATAAATAAATGTATATATATTAAAAAATGGGTATTTCTGTCTGTCATTCCGTCGTACATTTTTTTTTTCCTTTTACGGAAGGTTTTTTGTAGAGAATAAATGATGAAAAAAACACTTAATTGAACGGTTTAAAAGAGGAGAAAACACGAAAAAAAACTAAAATAAAATTTTTAAACATAGTTTATCTTCAATTTCGACTCTTTGAAATTCAAAATTCAACCGACAAAAAGAAGAGAAAAACTAGCTAATTTGAATCTTTTTGAAAAAATTAAAAAAAGAATTTATGGAACATCATTAGTCATTTTTCCTGATTAAGATACATTTTAGAATTTTGATGACATGTTTTAAATTGTTTAAAATCCAATCTGCACTTTGTTAGAATATTTAACAAATTGGACCAAGCTATATTTCTAACAAAGACAAATCATTATTTCTTCCAGATTTTCCAGAACAAAAATTTTAAAAGAAATTCAAAATACTTTGAAATAAGATTTAAATTTGATTCTACAGATTTTCTAGATTTGCCAGAATAATTTTTTTGAATTTTAATCATAGTAAGTTTGAAGAAATATTTCACAAATATTCTTCGTCGAAAAAACAGAAGCTAAAATATTTATTATTCTTTACAATAAAAAAAAATAAAAAATTACTTGAACATTGATTTAAATTGTCAGGAAAGAAGAGGAAGAAATTTAAAAGGTAAAAAGGTATATTTTTTAAGGTTGTATTTTTTCTCTAAAATTGTATTTCTAAAAGTAATAAGAAGCAAAGTAAAAAAAATAAATGAATTTATTTAAACAAGTGAAGACCCATCCATCCATTTTCTACCGCTTAGTCCAAGTGAAGGCCAAGTCTTTAACATATTTTCTTGGATTTTCAAATTCTATTTGAGTTTTGTCTCTTTTAGAATTAAAAATGTCGAGCAAAGTGAGACCAGCTTGCTAGTGAATAAATAAAATTTAAAAAATAGAGGCAGCTCACTGGTAAGTGCTGCTCTTTGAGCTATTTTTAGAACAGGCCAGCGGGCGACTGATCTGGTCCTTACGGGCTACCTGGTGCCCGCAGGCAACGCGTTGGTGACCCCTGCCCTAGTATATACAATAATATAAACCAAGTCATTGTACTTCACTTAGGATTATTTCATATCTTCATTTAAATAAAAATATATTCTTATCTTTTTTAGATACAGTCAATAAATAATGTGAACATGTATCATAACATGGAAATCTAAGAGAACGTGTTGTGGATGATTGTAGACTGGGAATTTTTTTAATTGTATTTTTTTACACATTTTTATAAATAAAATTTAAAAAAAAGTTTTTCCGACGTATTACATTTTAGACGATTTCTCTTCTTAGTTATTATTTCTCCGGCTGTAGAAAAGACCCGCTCACAGGGCACAGAGGAGGCGTCAGTGCGACACAGTTCGCGTATCGGTCACGTGACCAAAACAGCTCATGATCGGTCACGTGACTTTCTAAAAGCGGTACGCGCACCGACACACGGTTTTGCTCTATGAGCTCGACGCATGCGCCGATGCATCGGTGTTGCCGGACCCATCACTAGTTCATGTCCTTTTGTATTTCCACAGTGACCCCCCTGTCCTCCGTGATCGTGCCTTGTCACTCGACACCCATCCGGATTCCTGACTGCTCTCCCCGATCCACGACCTCCCTGCTCGGACCCAGACCACGCTGCCCTGCTCTTGCCCACGACCTTTTGCCTGTCCACGAACTGCCTCTTCGCCTTCCCCCTTGGATAACGACGAAAGATACAACCAACATTTGCTGACAACAACCCTTGGTAACATTTACATTATTAATATTACACATAGTCAATACTCATTCACTTTGAGTAGCATACACACGCCACGTATTCATCATAGGTTTAAAATAAACCTTGTAAACCGCAGTCCTGCCCTGGTTGTCGCCTCCTTCCCTTCTCTGCTACACAACAAACACTAAATTGGCCCTAGTGTGTGAATTTGAATGTGAATGTTGTCTGTCTATCTGTGTTGGCCCTGTGATGAGGTGGCGACTTGTCCAGGGTGTACCCCGCCTTCCGCCCGAATGCAGCTGAGATAGGCTCCAGCACCCCCCGCAACCCCAAAAAGGGACAAGCGGTAGAAAATGGATGGATGGAAGGAACAAAATATCTTCAAAGTTGCGTAACAACTTGGAAATTCAACTCTGTTCTGTCATTTGTTTCTCAAAATAGTATTTTATTGATTGTATTCTCTACTATTCTATATTCTTCACACACGTGTGACAGTTAATTGAAAAAATAAGTCTATGCTACTTAAAGGATCCACAGTGTCCAAATAAAGGACATATTACTAAAAAGTTCTCTTCATGTATTTTTGCTCCTGAAAATGAATCTGGCAGTCATCTCCCATATCCCGCCCGCCCACATTTTGTTGCTAAATGTGTGCGTTCCAAAACGTGCTGAAACTCATTAGAAAACAAGCCTAAAATAGCGACTGTGCCTATTAATGGAAGAATTTGACCTGCAGACATAATTTTTTCCAACTTTTTTTTATTGGCATTTTCAAACAGACAGAAAAAAGTGCAAGTCAAAACAGTACAATTTTAAAGTTAGTACATGATTCACACCCTTTCCCTTAAAACCCAAACCACCCACCCACCCTCCCACCCCACTCAGGTCCCACTAACGAGGGACAAATGGCGCAATTATGTAACAAGACGACAAAGACAGACACATTCTCACACACACACACACATACGCGGCCAGAGACAGACAGATATATATAAAAAAAAATATATATATATATAATAATAAAAATAAAATAAAAATTAGTAATACTAATAATAATATATAATAAAATAAAAATAGAATAACATAATACTAATAAATAAAAGGGAGATTATTCCTCATCTGCGTCTGGGCATAGGTCAAGAGAGTTGACATACAGCAAAAAAGGGCTCCATGAGCTTTCAAATGCTTGAACAGAGCCCTTTAGCGAAAACCTAAGTTTTTCCAGTTTTAGATTGTAGAGAACCTCTCTAATCCAACGGCCGTGTGATGGGGGGCGAGCCAGCTTCCAATTAAACAAGATCAATCGCCTGGCCAGCAGGGTCGTAAAAGCAACAGCTCGTTTTAGTGGTACCGGGCACATGTTATCGGGGCATACGCCAAAAATGGCTGATAATGGGTTGGGAGGAAAGTTTTGACCGTATGCTTTTCCAATTGTGTCAAAAATGTCCTCCCAAAAGGAACATAGTTTAGAGCAGGACCAGAACATATGAACGTGATCAGCCGGAGATTGTTTGCATCTATTGCAGGTATTGCTAACAGTGGGGTAGATTTTGGATAGTTTTGAATTAGTGTAGTGAATTTTATGGATTACTTTGCATTGGATGAGACTATGACGGGCACATATTGAGGAGGAGTGAACCAGTTTCAGGGCCGAGTTCCAGTGTTGATCGGATATGTTGATATTAAGATCGCTCTCCCACGAGGCTCTTATCACTGATAGAGAGTTTGGAGCAACTGAACTTAAGGAGGTATATAACATGATTAGGGCTCAAAGATAACAATGTATCTATAAGAGTTTCCGGAGGACGATTTGGAAAGTGTGGGAACTGCTTCTTCACGAAGTCCCGCGCCTGAAAGAAACGAAAAAGGTGGGAGTTCGGCAAATCGTATTTGGAAGAGAGTTCAGTGAAGGATGAGAACTGCAGACATAATTTTTAGGTCCAGAACTGTGAAAAAAGTACCAATGTTGTCACATTAGACGCATTAGATATTTAGACAATTTCAACATGTAACATGTCTTCTAAAAAGAAAAACTAACTGTTAGATAAGAAATATTGTATACAAACAATACAAAAGGATATGCCACTAACAACTACAGTATTTTTATGAAGTAATGTAATAACAGTGATGGGCAGTAACAAGCTACATGTAGCTACACTACGTAGCTTAACTATATTTTCCAGTAGCTTGGCGGTTTCTTAGCTACTTTTCTAACGAGTAGGTTTTCCTGTAGCTTTGCTTCTTTTAGACCCATGTAGCGAGGTAGCTTACATCAAAGCTACAAGCTACAAAGAGAGAAAATGGACTGCGAATCCAGGCCAAAAAAAATACGGAGAAAATACAATTACCTGGATGAATGAGAACATCCATACATACGGAGAAAATTCATGATGATTGGTTGGCATTTGTATGATGAGTCACAATTGGCTAAGGTTAGGGAGAGTCAGAAACTGGCCAATCAGAGGCAAGATAAGGCGGGTCATCGAAACCGGGAAGCAAAATCATAACAGACATGTACACATGTCACATGACGACGAGGGAGTCAGAGACAGAGGGACGCTTCAAGCTGACGACTCAAAAAAAAATTTAACATACCGTATTTTTCGGAGTATAAGTCGCACCGGAGTATAAATTGCACCTGCCGAAAATGCATAATAAAAAAAGGAAAAAAACATATTTAAGTCGCACTGGAGCCCCGCCAAACTATGAAAAAAAACTGCGACTTATAGTCCAAAAAAATACGGTACTTGAAAATGGCAGAGGGATTATCTTCCGTAGATTACATTTTCCTTTAGTGATGAAGATGACGTCCAGGAAACCCACAATAATGCTTGTCCTTGGCCATATTCAGACAAATGTATGTGTTTAGAGAAAACAACGCCCAAAACCTCAGTTTTTAATTGTTTACTCTGCAAACCAAAATCATAACTCTTTTCTTCATCGAAGACGTGGAACACAAATTTAGGAACACACATTAAGGTGAGTTTTACTGCACATAACCATTACCAACTTTTCACAAGCAATTCGTAAGTCTTTGTTTTTGTTTTTTTGTCAAGAGATGTTTTTTTACAGTAGTTAGAGAAAATTAATACCATAATAGGGGTGGGCCAAAGAAAAGGCAAACTAAATAAATACATACAGTGGGGTGCGTCAACTAGAGAGGTAGTTGTAGGGTGTCCCCGGCTAAATGACAGATAGTTAATAGTAAAGGACCATTATTGGATCCATTTGTACACTCTCTCATACATGTGGGCTCATACTAGTGTTGTCCTGATACCCGGTACCAATATTATTTTGATACTTTTTGATACTTTTCTAAATAAAAGGGACCACAAAAAATTGCATTATTGGCTTTATTTTAACAACAAATCTTACGGTACATTAAACATGTTTCTTATTGCAAGTTTGTCCTTAATTAAAATAGTGAACATACGTACTGGAGCCCGAATAGTAAACTCTCTATAGCCCGCAGACTTTTTTTGGGCTCTGGGAATCACTAATAAGCCGGAGTTCTTTGAACGCAGATTTCTTGCCGGGACATATGGTACAATACAATCGACAAGATAGGACGGAGCTAGACCGTGTAGTATTTTATACGTAAGTAGTAAAACCTTAAAGTCACATCTTAAGTGCACAGGAAGCCAGTGCAGGTGAGCCAGTATAGGCGTAATATGATCAAACTTTCTTGTTCTTGTCAAAAGTCTAGCAGCCACATTTTGTACCAATTGTAATCTTTTAATGCTAGACATAGGGAGACCCAAAAATAATACGTTACAGTAGTCGAGACGAGACGTAACGAACGCATGAATAATAATCTCAGCGTCGCTAGTGGATAAAATAGAACGGATTTTAGGGATATTACGGAGATGAAAGAAGGCCGTTTTAGTAACACTCTTAATGTGTGATTCAAACGAGAGAGTTGGGTCGAAGATAATACCCAGATTCTTTACTGATACGCTTTGTGTAATTGTTTGGTTGTCAAATGTTAAGGTGGTATTATTAAATAAATGTCGGTGTTTAGCAGGACCGATAATCAGCATTTCCGTTTTCTTGGCGTTGAGTCCAAAACGAATGTAATGTATCCAAACAACAGAAGAATAAGTGATTATTACATTTGAACAGAAGTGTAGATAGAAGATGTTAAAAGAGAAAGTAAGCAGATATTAACAGTAAATGAACAAGTAGATTAATAATTCAATTTCTACTACTTGTCCTTAATAATTTTGACAAAATAATAGAAGGGAAAATAACACAATATGAGATAGGCTCCAGCACCCCCGCGACCCCGAACGGGTCAAGCGGTAGAAAATGGATGGGATGGATGTTACTGCATATGTCAGCAGACTAAATTAGGAGCCTTTGTTTACTTACTTACTAACAAAAGACAATTAGAGATGCTACCTCAGTAGAAGCATTTAAGTCCCATCTTACAACTCATTTGTATACTCTAGCCTTTAAATAGACCCCCCTTTTAGACCAGTTGATCTGCCGTTTCTTTTCTTTTCTCCTCTACTCCCCTCTTCCTTGTGGAGGGGGGGGGGGCACAGGTCCGGTGGCCATGGATGAAGTGCTGGCTGTCCAGAGTCGGGACCCGGGGTGGACCGCTCGCCTGTGCATCGGCTGGGAACATCTCTGTGCTGCTGACCCGTCTCCGCTCGGCAGGGTGTCCTGCTGGCCCCACTATGGACTGGACTCTTACTATTATGTTGGATCCACTATGGACTGGACTCTCACAATATTATATCAGACCCACTCGACATCCATTGCATTCGGTCTCCCCTAGAGGGGCGGGGGGTTACCCACATATGCGGTCCTCTCCAAGGTTTCTCATAGTCATTCACATCGACGTCCCACTGGGGTGAGTTTTTCCTTGCCCTTATGTGGGCTTTGTACCGAGGATGTCGTTGTGGCTTGTGCAGCCCTTTGAGACACTTGTGATTTAGGGCTATATAAATAAACATTGATTGATTGATTGATTGATTGATAAATGCTGTTAAATGTATCTTTGATGTAGCAAGCCTGGGTCGGTTTTGGAATTGAATTGCATTGTTATGGTATTGCTGTGTATTGTTTGTTGGATTGATTAATCGAAAAAGAAAAAAAAAGAAAAAAAACACGATTTTTTAAAAATGAGAATCGATTCTGAATCGCACAACGTGAGAATCGCGATTCGAATTCGAATCGATTTTTTCCCACACCCCAAATTGCTCCCCAAACTAAGATGGACAAACTCAACTCAATTTACTTGTTTTCACAGCTATATATTTCATGTATTCATACAAACATTTCAGAGTACATTAATAGTACAAATGAAGATCTGCTCTCTTAATTTAAAAAAACAGATTAAATAAAATAACAATATAAAAGACATTCAGATATGAATAAAATACAAATGCATTTAGTTTATGTGCATGTCATTGGCTCTCAGTGGCTTTGTTCTTCTGGCACTCCGGGATGACCTGTCGCCAAGCCAGCGACGGGCCCTTCATGCTCCGCCTGCACAGGGGACACGTTCCAAACTGCTTAAAGACGCCGTCGGCGCACGTGGGACACATACAGCGATGGCCGCATAGCAGAGTGACGTTGGCCTGCTGGCTCAAGCACACCACGCAGGTCATCGGTTCTTCTCGATCTGTCGCGAGAGGAGACAGGAAGCATGGTGAAAAGAAGCCCACCACAGTCGGGGACACGATGAAGGGACTCCTCCTACCTGCTGCCGGCTCCATGTTGAGGAGGGAGAGGAAGTCGGTCGAGGCAAGACTCATGCATGCTCTTCTGATGGAGATCCGGCCCCTTTTTTCTGAACCTGCACCAAAATAGGAGGGAATTCAGTTCAATGTCCCTGCAAACGATTCCATTTACAACCAATTGGTGCCATTTGGAAATAAAATGTATCAACAAACTATAGAATCTAGTAAAAAATATTTTTGATTAAGCAACATTGCACATGATTTCTTATTTAATAGATGCAATTTTAAAATATTCATTCAACAAACTGCCTTGAACATCTTTTCTCAAATTGGAGACAATTACGCTGACATTGAACTGTTGTTCTGTGAAGTTTCAGGACGTATGGGATGCTTTCCTAAAATATGTAAAATATTGAAAAGTAATTGAAAGGTAGATAATTGACGAGCCCTTTGCTGCACTGTGTTGGAGACATTCAGGAGTGCACTTGTCTGTGGCTTTATGTCAATGTTTGCCTCTACTTATTTGACTGATGCATGTTTTTTTTTTCTAGTTTACTATTTTTATTTTATTCTATACATCATTTTTGTAGGTTACTTGTTTGGGGGAGAGAAAAAGAACATTTGACATGTGTTAATTGTATTTCTGTATTGTGTATGTCAAAAAAATCCAATAAACGAACGTTAAAATACTTTTTTTTTTAAATACCTTGAACATTAAAAAGATATAATTTCTTGTTGTTCAACACTTCCTAAATGTAGATTTTACCATGAAATCTAATATTCTACATACTTTTGAAATGCTATAGATTTTCAACATATTTGTGATAATCCCATACTTGCCAACCTTGAGACCTCCGATTTCGGGAGGTGGGGGGTGGGGGCGTGGTCGGGGCGTGGCGTGGTTGGGGGCGTGGTCGGTGCTGGGGGCGGGGCGTGGTTGGGGGCGTGGTTAAGAGGGGAGGAGTATATTGACAGCTAGAATTCACCAAGTCAAGTATTTCATATATATATATATATATATATATATATATATATATATATATATATATATATATAGATATCTACATCCTGAAGATATGCAAACAAAACTGTGTTTAGATAATTGATACTTCAAACTTGCATAAATAGATATTAAGGAATATAACATAACTTGGCTTCTGAGAGTTTCAAAATGTAATGAATAAAATGCTAAAGTTGTTGATAAACAAGCAATTATTTTAATAATTAAATATGGTCATTTTAAATGAATTATTATGATAATTTAAAATCAATTATTTCAAATATGTTTATTTTAATGTATAATTCTATGGCTGGATGTAATAAGGAGTCACGAAAAAATACAAATAAAAATACAATTAATTTTGATGTTTTTAGCAAAATATAGTAAAAATGTATTTAGTTTTTTTTTTTTTTTTAATTAATAAATATATTTATTTTTAGGTAAAATAAACATAATAATACAATTTACTGTATCTCTAGTCTGGACGATTTAGTTCTTGTCACCCTGTTGTCCTCCCGTCATGAAAAAAGGCTGTCCTCACTCAGGTCCGCATGGAGCTGGAGGGGGCGTGGCTTCCAGCTCCGGCTGAAAATGGGGAGATTTTCGGGAGAATATTTGTCCCGGGAGGTTTTCGGGAGAGGCGCTGAATTTCGGGAGTCTCCCGGAAAATTCGGGAGGGTTGGCAAGTATGGATAATCCTTATTCTAACTACACTTTAAAGGGGAACAGTACTTTTTTTTTTTGGAATTGTGCCTATCATTCACAATGCTTATGTGAGACAAGTACATATATGTTTTTCCTTTTTATGCATTCTAACTCATACATAAAAGCTATTAAAAGTCAGCTAACAATGTAGCAAATGAGAACCGCTCTATTCCTGTCATGATCCGTGGCCCGGATCATGTTTTTGTTATTTTCTGTTAGTTTTGGACTCCCTTAGTTCCTTTTGTTGTGCACCCTTGAGTTTGTTTAGTTACCTTGGCTACTTATT